>NW_027454452.1:72500-75000 GCF_040206685.1 Ascaphus truei | reverse complement strand
AGCGAGAGAGCGAGAGAGCAGACAGACAGAGCGAGAGAGCGACAGACAGAGCGAGAGAGCGAGCGACAGACAGAGCGAGAGAGCGACAGACAGAGCGAGAGAGCGACAGACAGAGCGAGAGAGCGACAGACAGAGCGAGAGAGCGACAGACAGAGCGAGAGAGCGACAGACAGAGCGAGAGAGCGACAGACAGAGCGAGAGAGCGACAGACAGAGCGAGAGAGCGACAGACAGAGCGAGAGAGCGACAGACAGAGCGAGAGAGCGACAGACAGAGCGAGAGAGAGCGACAGACAGAGCGAGAGAGCGACAGACAGAGCGAGAGAGCGACAGACAGAGCGAGAGAGCGACAGACAGAGCGAGAGAGCGACAGACAGAGCGAGAGAGCGACAGACAGAGCGAGAGAGCGACAGACAGAGCGAGAGAGCGACAGACAGAGCGAGAGAGCGACAGACAGAGCGAGAGAGCGACAGACAGAGCGAGAGAGCGACAGACAGAGCGAGAGAGCGACAGACAGAGCGAGAGAGCGACAGACAGAGCGAGAGAGCGACAGACAGAGCGAGAGAGCGACAGACAGAGCGAGAGAGCGACAGACAGAGCGAGAGAGCGACAGACAGAGCGAGAGAGCGACAGACGAGAGAGAGGGAGCGACAGAGCAGAGAGAGCCGAAGATCAGAAGCGGTAAGAGGAGCGAAGACTGAGCGAGAGGGCAGGAAGAAGAGCGAGAAGCGACAGGACAGAAGGGCGAGTAGAGCGAGCAGACAGATCGAAGAGCGAGGAGAGCGACAGACAGAGCGAGAGAGCGACAGACAGAGCGAGAGAGCGAGAGACAGACAGACAGACAGAGCGAGAGGACAGACAGACAGACAGAGCGAGAGACAGACAGACAGACAGAGCGAGAGACAGACAGACAGACAGAGCGAGAGACAGACAGACAGACAGAGCGAGAGACAGACAGACAGACAGAGCGAGAGACAGACAGACAGAGCGAGAGACAGACAGACAGACAGAGCGAGAGACAGACAGACAGACAGCGAGAGACAGACAGACAGAGCGAGCGAGCGACAGAGCGAGAGACAGACAGACAGAGCGAGCGAGCGACAGAGCGAGAGACAGACAGACAGAGCGAGCGACAGACAGAGCGAGAGACAGACAGACAGACAGACAGACAGAGCGAGAGACAGACAGACAGACAGAGCGAGAGACAGACAGACAGACAGAGCGAGAGACAGACAGAGCGAGAGACAGACAGACAGACAGAGCGAGAGACAGACAGACAGACAGAGCGAGAGACAGACAGACAGACAGAGCGAGAGACAGACAGACAGACAGACAGACAGAGCGAGAGACAGACAGACAGACAGACAGACAGAGCGAGAGACAGACAGACAGACAGAGCGAGAGACAGACAGACAGACAGAGCGAGAGACAGACAGACAGACAGACAGAGCGAGAGACAGACAGACAGACAGACAGAGCGAGAGACAGACAGACAGACAGAGCGACAGACAGACAGAGCGAGAGACAGACAGACAGACAGAGAGAGCGAGAGACAGACAGACAGAGCGAGAGAGCGAGAGACAGACAGACAGAGCGAGAGAGCGAGAGACAGACAGACAGAGCGAGAGAGCGAGAGACAGACAGACAGAGCGAGAGAGCGAGAGACAGACAGACAGAGCGAGAGAGCGAGAGACAGACAGACAGAGCGAGAGAGCGAGAGACAGACAGAGCGAGAGAGCGAGAGACAGACAGAGCGAGAGAGCGAGAGACAGACAGAGCGAGAGAGCGAGAGACAGACAGAGCGAGAGAGCGAGAGAGCGACAGAGAGAGCGAGAGAGCGACAGAGAGAGCGAGAGAGCGACAGAGAGAGCGAGAGAGCGACAGAGAGAGCGAGAGAGCGACAGAGAGAGCGAGAGAGCGACAGAGAGAGCGAGAGAGCGACAGAGAGAGCGAGAGAGCGACAGAGAGAGCGAGAGAGCGACAGACAGAGCGAGAGAGCGACAGACAGAGCGAGAGAGCGACAGACAGAGCGAGAGAGCGACAGACAGAGCGAGAGAGCGACAGACAGAGCGAGAGAGCGACAGACAGAGCGAGAGAGCGACAGACAGAGCGAGAGAGCGACAGACAGAGCGAGAGAGCGACAGACAGAGCGAGAGAGCGACAGACAGAGCGAGAGAGCGACAGACAGAGCGAGAGAGCGACAGACAGAGCGAGAGAGCGACAGACAGAGCGAGAGAGCGACAGACAGAGCGAGAGAGCGAGAGACAGACAGACAGACAGAGCGAGAGACAGACAGACAGACAGAGCGAGAGACAGACAGACAGAGCGAGAGACAGAGCGAGAGACAGACAGACAGACAGAGCGAGAGACAGACAGAGCGAGAGACAGACAGACAGAGCGAGAGACAGACAGACAGAGCGAGCGACAGACAGAGCGAGAGACAGACAGACAGAGCGAGCGACAGACAGAGCGAGAGACAGACAGACAGACAGAGCGAGCGAC
>NW_027454452.1:0-67500 GCF_040206685.1 Ascaphus truei | reverse complement strand
CGACAGAGAGAGCGAGAGAGCGACAGAGAGAGCGAGAGAGCGACAGAGAGAGCGAGAGAGCGACAGAGAGAGCGAGAGAGCGACAGACAGAGCGAGAGAGCGACAGACAGAGCGAGAGAGCGACAGACAGAGCGAGAGAGCGACAGACAGAGCGAGAGAGCGACAGACAGAGCGAGAGAGCGACAGACAGAGCGAGAGAGCGACAGACAGAGCGAGAGAGCGACAGACAGAGCGAGAGAGCGACAGACAGAGCGAGAGAGCGACAGACAGAGCGAGAGAGCGACAGACAGAGCGAGAGAGCGACAGACAGAGCGAGAGAGCGACAGACAGAGCGAGAGAGCGACAGACAGAGCGAGAGAGCGACAGACAGAGCGAGAGAGCGACAGACAGAGCGAGAGAGCGACAGACAGAGCGAGAGAGCGACAGACAGAGCGAGAGAGCGACAGACAGAGCGAGAGAGCGAGAGACAGACAGACAGACAGAGCGAGAGACAGACAGACAGACAGAGCGAGAGACAGACAGACAGACAGAGCGAGAGACAGAGCGAGAGACAGACAGACAGACAGAGCGAGAGACAGACAGAGCGAGAGACAGACAGACAGAGCGAGAGACAGACAGACAGACAGAGCGAGAGACAGACAGAGCGAGAGACAGACAGACAGAGCGAGAGACAGACAGACAGAGCGAGCGACAGACAGAGCGAGAGACAGACAGACAGACAGAGCGAGCGACAGACAGACAGACAGACAGAGCGAGCGACAGACAGAGCGAGCGAGAGACAGACAGACAGAGCGAGCGAGAGACAGACAGACAGACAGAGCGAGAGACAGACAGACAGACAGAGCGAGAGACAGACAGACAGACAGAGCGAGAGACAGACAGACAGACAGAGCGAGAGACAGACAGACAGACAGAGCGAGAGACAGACAGACAGACAGACAGAGAGCGAGAGACAGACAGACAGACAGACAGAGAGCGAGAGACAGACAGACAGACAGACAGAGAGCGAGAGACAGACAGACAGACAGACAGACAGACAGAGAGCGAGAGACAGACAGACAGACAGACAGAGAGCGAGAGACAGACAGACAGACAGACAGAGAGCGAGAGACAGACAGACAGACAGACAGAGAGCGAGAGACAGACAGACAGACAGAGAGCGAGAGACAGACAGACAGAGCGAGAGACAGACAGACAGACAGAGCGAGAGACAGACAGACAGACAGAGCGAGAGACAGACAGACAGACAGAGCGAGAGACAGACAGACAGACAGAGCGAGAGACAGACAGACAGACAGACAGAGAGCGAGAGACAGACAGACAGACAGAGAGCGAGAGACAGACAGACAGACAGAGCGAGAGACAGACAGACAGACAGAGCGAGAGACAGACAGACAGACAGACAGACAGAGAGCGAGAGACAGACAGACAGACAGACAGAGAGCGAGAGACAGACAGACAGACAGACAGAGAGCGAGAGACAGACAGACAGACAGACAGAGAGCGAGAGACAGACAGACAGACAGACAGAGAGCGAGAGACAGACAGACAGACAGACAGAGAGCGAGAGACAGACAGACAGACAGACAGAGAGCGAGAGACAGACAGACAGACAGACAGAGAGCGAGAGACAGACAGACAGACAGACAGAGAGCGAGAGACAGACAGACAGACAGACAGAGAGCGAGAGACAGACAGACAGACAGACAGAGAGCGAGAGACAGACAGACAGACAGACAGAGAGCGAGAGACAGACAGACAGACAGACAGAGAGCGAGAGACAGACAGACAGACAGACAGAGAGCGAGAGACAGACAGACAGACAGAGAGCGAGAGACAGACAGACAGACAGAGAGCGAGAGACAGACAGACAGACAGACAGACAGAGAGCGAGAGACAGACAGACAGACAGACAGAGAGCGAGAGACAGACAGACAGGCAGACAGACAGAGAGCGAGAGACAGACAGACAGGCAGACAGACAGAGAGCGAGAGACAGACAGACAGACAGACAGACAGAGAGCGAGAGACAGACAGAGAGCGAGAGACAGACAGAGAGCGAGAGACAGACAGAGAGCGAGAGACAGACAGAGAGCGAGAGACAGACAGAGAGCGAGAGACAGACAGAGAGCGAGAGACAGACAGAGAGCGAGAGACAGACAGAGAGCGAGAGACAGACAGAGAGCGAGAGACAGACAGAGAGCGAGAGACAGACAGAGAGCGAGAGACAGACAGAGAGCGAGAGACAGACAGAGAGCGAGAGACAGACAGAGAGCGAGAGACAGACAGAGAGCGAGAGACAGACAGAGAGCGAGAGACAGACAGAGAGCGAGAGACAGACAGAGAGCGAGAGACAGACAGAGAGCGAGAGACAGACAGAGAGCGAGAGACAGACAGAGCGAGAGACAGACAGAGCGAGAGACAGACAGAGCGAGAGACAGACAGAGCGAGAGACAGACAGAGCGAGAGACAGACAGAGCGAGAGACAGACAGAGCGAGACAGTCAGAGCGACAGTCAGAGCGACAGTCAGAGAAGAGAAGGCATCACAGTGCGCTGCAGTGCTCCCTGGCAGAAGGGGTTAATATGGTGCCTGGTTAGTGCCACCTCTGAGTAAGACATAGAATGGCAAACCAGAACAGATAACGGTGCGTTTACATCATGCCAACCAAATTAAATATTTTGTAACAAAAGAAATTAAATACATACAATTGTCACATTTCCATTCACAGTCAGAGTGACAGGGAACTGGAATGAGCAGGGACATGATAGGGTCAGTAGCAGGTGTACAGGGGAGGAGGGAGGCAGGACTCACCTGTTTGTGCATTTCAATATTTAGCCCATAAGACATCTCGTAATACTGAAAGGAAAGGAAGGTTAGTGAGGGAATGAAAACCTAATCATACTTAGCAGGGCTCAGTGCCTGCCTCCTCCCCACACCCACACTCACTATAAGCCCCCCCCTTGCCCATTTACACTGAGGACCTCCCCCACACCCTGTCTCCCCACTCCCCCAGATAATTCCCCCATTTCCCACTCACAAGGACCCTAGTCTCCAACTTACCATGACATAATGCCGCTGGATCTCGGTTTTCTCTGTTGCTAGCTTCTCACACTCCATCTTAAGACTGCAAACACACAAAGTTCAATTGTGAATCAAAGGACTGACCTTCCCTAAAAAGCAAAGCCTCCAGATACCTACCAGGTACAACCAATGATCATATGGTTTATACAATATAATCCAAGCAACCCATATGTATGCGTATATTATATATATATATATATATATATATATATATATATATATATATATATATATATATATATATATATATATATATATATATATATATATATATATATATATATATACACACACACGTGTGTATAATATATATATGTATATTATATATATAACACACACACCTTTTTTTACGTGCATGAGAGAAAGGTATACAGGCATACCCCGCATTAACGTACACAATGGGCCCGGAGCATGTATGTAAAGCGAAAATGTACTTAAAGTGAAGCACTACCTTTTTTCCACTTATCGATGCATGTTCTGTACTGCAATCGTCATATACGTGCATAACTGATGTAAATAACACATGTGTAATAGGCTCTATAGTCTCCCCGCTTGCGCACAGCTTGGGAGCTGGTATTGCTGTTCAGGACGTGCTGACAGGCGCATGCGTGAACTGCCGTTTGCCTATTGAGCGAGATGTACTTACTCGCGAGTGTACTTAAAGTGAGTGTACTTAAAGCGGGGTATGCCTATATATCTATCTATCTATCTCTATCTCTATCTCTATCTCTATCTCTATATATATACATATATATATACATATACATACATACACACACACACACACACAAAATGTTTTTTTTAAATGGCAGTAGTCGGACATATCGCAAGAAGAAATGAACATAGGTCTCCCTAATCGACTGCAGCAGACCCTGGACTTTTCCTAGCCTAGCGTACATGTGGGATTTCAATGTGCACATAACACAATGGACCACATCCAAGTTGTGCAAGAAGTGATTTGCAGAATAAATGAATATGATCTACCACTCTGCTTAGGATTCATAGATCACCAAAAAGCATTTGATTCTGTCTACACCTCAACCATTTAAACGCATTAAGAATACAAAGTGCTGAAGCAGCCTACAATGATATTATAAAGAACAGTTACGAGTGCCACATCAGCCATTAAGACTGCATGAAGATACAAGCAAGATAAAGATCAGCAAGGGGGTGCGGCAGGAAGACACCATGTCCCCAAAGCAAAACTTGTAAATGACTACATCAGTATATAGATAAATAGACTTTCTGACCAAGTCTCTTACTCGGGTCTCAAGCTAAATGCTAAAGTCAACACTAGCACTAGACATGCTGACCAATGATGTATATATACTGATGTACTAATCTACGGATGTAGGAAATGATGCATGATGTTCTATGAATGTATGGCTTCTCTTGAGCCATGCTCCATACCTTTTGGCGTATGAGTCTCAAAACATGTGCTTTCCCCTTCTATGAATATACTGTACGTCTACCACCATAGACCACACTATATGCTATTCTCATTTTTATATTGACTGTTTTTGACTATATACATTTGATTTATTTTTAAAATTAGAGATACTTTTATAACCTTATTTATATCTGCATTATGCACTTTACGACAATGGGTTAGTTGGAGCCATGCTGCTTTTCTTTATTTGCAGCAGTAGCACTATGGAGGTTTGGCACCTTTTTCTTTGGCGCCCTTTAAGGAGATATATATCTATATCATGTATTTGTTGACCACTGTATCTTAAAAGGTTCTTTGAACTGAAACATTGATCCCTGTTAAACATTTTTTTGTATTTTGAAGACCACCGAAGGGCCACTATAGTCTTCTTTGGAGCTATCTGCTGTTTTTGTAGTCATGCTGGACTGTCGTTTGTGGTCATACTGGACTGTCGTTTTTGTGCACCTGTAGCGTTTTTCTGCAAGTACCTTGAGTGAACCTTCTCTTAACACCAAGGTAGAGCTTCAGACATCTCACGACATCTAAAAGAATGTAGAAGTTGTTCCTTCGTATTCGCTGAATTTGGACAAAACGAGGGTAAAATAATTTCCTGATTTAAATGGAAAAACAATACGACCTTTGGGGGGAAAAAATAGAAGTACTGGCCTACTTTGTCCTGATCAAATACCAGGAAAGGTTGCTTTATTGATGGACCTTATAGTTAACCAATTCTACAAGCTGCCAGCACTACCACCAATAGAACCATCTTCAAAGTTAGGTTCATGAGAGAAGCTTGTTGGAGTGGTTCAAATGGAAACTTAGTGAGAGCTTACAAAACCAGAGGCAGATTCCATGGAGAAGTAAGGGGAAGGGGGTGGGGGGAGAATATATCCTGGAGAAAAAAAAAAACTGTTACCAGATCTAGAGTGGCCAATGGTTTGCTAAAACTTGGACTTTTAAAGAACTGGTACTGAGGCCCCCCCCCCCCCCAGTGTAGGGAGCACCGCTCAGCCTGCAGGTCGCCAAAGCCAAAACGCTCTGGTATGGAATGATAAATTTGCCCCTGTAATAGGTCTGCTGACACCAGTAATTTCCACGGTTTATCCCAAAACATGTGGATGATTAGGGGGAAACCATGAACTGCCAGTCCAAAATTGAATGATAGCCACTACTTTGGCTTTGTCTTGTTTTATCTTCCGGTGTACCATTGGTATTAGAGGTACTGGAGGGAAGATGTAGAGTAGATTAAATTCCCATCTGAATGAGAGGGAGTCTGTGTATATGAAGCCTCTGAATGAAAAGCTTTTTGTTTTCGGCCGAATCAATCAAATCGATATGTAGCCTTCCGTCTATGAACAATCTGGGGAAAGGTGTTGTCTGAAAGGGACCATCCCCATCATCCAAATTAGAAAATCTGCTTGCGAATTTAAGTTTCCCAGAATATACATTGCTGTAAGGTCTTCCAGATGTTTCTCTGTCTGTTTGAAGATATGCAAAAGCTCTTCCAATTAAAAGCAGACGCCTTGTTCTTAGGTAAGTTACCATCGTGAGATTGTCCAATCTGACTTAAACTTTTCCCTATTATTTCCAGGGGGGGGGGGCAAGGGAGGGGGGGAAGTGGATTATTGCTTGCATAAATTCTCTCTTCTAAAATATTTGCTGGCGTTTGATTTATGACTGCCCATTTTCCTTGGGCCGAGAGAGAGCCAAGTTGGGCACCCAAGCCTGTACCACTTGCACCTTTAAAATCAGCAAGATCTCTAACTGTGCCTGCAATGTCTTGTATATAATGTATACCCTGTTCACTTATGTAACTATGTATTTGTAAACATGTATTCTTTGTCATCTTAGCTCTATGCCCAGGACATACTTGAAAACGAGAGGTAACTCTCAATGCATTACTTCCTGGTAAAACATTTTATAAATAAATAAATGTAGATATAATCTTGGTCTTGCAACGTATGACAGTTTTAAATGCTCTTCCGTCTCCAGATTAAAGATTATTTTACCTGTTGTGGAAGCAGAATTCTGAAGCGGGTCTCCTTTCCTTTTGTCCCATTGACCAATGACATTTACTTGGCATAATTGCGTGTGCCATCTTACCCATTTGACACCCTGCATGGCGAAAGATAGAATGCCGATCAGCTCCATACAGTGCCTTTAGATAAGTCACCGTTTCTGATCGCTTTGATCCTGTTCATTAGGCTTTGTCTTTTGTTAGGATGACTACTCCCTTTGACGTCTGGAATTGAACACCTAAGAACCTTAGGTTTTGGGAGGGAACAGAGGTGATGTTTTCTTCTGTTTACTACCCACCCACAAAGACCTAAAAATTCCAGTACTCTTGCAAGGTGACAAAGAAGATTGGTCTTAAGCCTTTAGAAAGAGATAGTCGAGATAACAGAATCTCTGAATGGCATTCTTTTAGCTCTGCAACCAAAGTCACTAAAACTTTTGTGATGGTTCTTGTACAGTAGATGTTGCAAGACCAAATGAAAGCAGAGAACTGATAATTAGTTTGGCCTATTGCAAACCTTAGATATTTTTGAGGAGTGCTGGCTATCGGGATGTGAAAATGGGTGCCTGAATTACGGAGACCATCCAATAGTTGTAATCTACCACTGCAATGGATTTCAACTACTCCATTCTGAACTCGCCTCTATAAAAAATTGTTGATGCTCGAGATCCAAGACTGAATGACCTGTTCTTTTTTCGTACCAGGAACATGACAAAGTAGAATCCCTGAAACCTTTGATGTAAGGGAACTGGTTTTATTGCCTGGTCTTTTAATACATTATTTAGGCTTTGTTTCAAGCCTCTCTGTTCCTTGGAATTCTGAACATCAAAATTGCCTCTTCAGGGATAATCCACAAAGCCAGAGCGTCCGTCTGGCTGTCACCGACAAGGCCATAGACCCGGTAGATAGTATAACAATCTAAAGATGCCTCTGAAATGAAATTGGCAACCAAATTCATTTCTGAAAGAGCACTGATGGATGATCTCTTCACTCCTTTCTCAAATACTTCTTCCACATTGGAAATCCATAACTTCATAGCTCCGGAGACTGACGTTATGGCTACCGTTCTGCAAGATGCTCTTGCAGCTATGAAAAACTCTGAGTGCTCACCATTAATCTGTTCATGAAATCCCGAAAAGAAGTTGCATCATATACCACCGGTATGGGCATCCTGGCGAAGCTCGGGATCGTGGCATCCACTTTAGAATTTTCTTGGTTTCCAAACCTTTGTTAGGTTGAGACTATTCTGATTTAACCATGTGCTTAACTACATCATGGACTAGGAAGGTTCTAGGCTTCCTCTGCGTGCCTCTAAACATCCAATTCTTAAGATTCAGCATGAGGGACCGAATTAACAATCATCAAAACTTGCTTAATAAGTGGATCTACGAGCGCCACATCAGCCGGTAGATGGTTCTTCCGTTACAATTGCTTCATCTGATTGCAGCTCTGCCTCCACTGATAATGCTCGTCCGAGCCCAAATCCAGTAGCCCATCCAGACTAGTATAAGAGTGTGTCCTCTTATGCCTATTTCCTTTGGGCTGAGAAGAGGCCATTTTGATACCTCGAGTTACTGCCTCCTTCACCCAGGAGAACTCAGACACGTGTTCCGCAGGTTCCCTTGCGGCCTCAGACAATTTCAACTTAACTTTTTATTCTCCAGTGTGGGCTGGTCACAGGCTGAACAGTATTTGGTTCTCTTTGTGGCAGGCTGCGTGGAAGATCTGAAGCCCCTTCATCGAACGGAGGACCTGGCGCACGGTGACAGACATGAAGAATTCCAGCCATTTTTACATTAATTGATAAAACTAATCCAACTTCCTTGATGCTTACCTTCACACCTTAACAGCTGAAGCTTTAGATGAGGCAGCATCCCTTGTCCCAATATGGAATGCGGATCATTTTTAAATGAGCACACATGTTTCCTCTGTGTCTTCTCACAAGCAGAGCAGTAGAGAGTGGAGCCGGGATCCCTTTAAGGTTTACGGTGGGAGCACCGTGATATCATAGGGTGCCAGCCGGCAGAGGGGAAACAAAAAGTGCGCCCGGTGCAGGAGGGAGTAGCATGCCGCCGCACGAATCACCCATGGAAGGGGTATACGCAAGCCACAGGACAGGCAAAATAATATCAGACCTCCTGGGCACATCCAAAGTCAGCTTCCGTCAGAACGACCTTTGCAGTAGAGCTCACGCTGGAGCTTCCCCTGACAGTCAACCACCCACAGGGTGCGGATCACCGAGGCTTCCAAGGGAGAGAGAAGCAAGAACTCACTCTAGGTCGACGACTGCAAGCAGTCAGGTAAACCCGAGAATTTCTGTAACCAAAAAACAACAAACACTTAACTTCAGCTTAGTAGGACAAAAACAAAAAAAAAAGCCTACCTGTAAAGGGGAGGTGTGGCAATATATGTCCTCCTACAGGTGTAACTTCTCCTGTCCTACCCCAGCTACAAGGTGGGACTTATCCATGGCAATGGGTCCCACAAGTTTATGCTCAGGAAATTAAAAATTGGCAGTGCGCCGGACATATGACAAGAAGACATTACCATCGTTGGACAAAGATGATGCTGAACTGGATTCCAAGGGATATAAAAAAAAAAAAAAAAAAACCAAGAGGGTGGCCAACAGCAAGACGGGAGGAAGAAATGATGAAACTTGTTGGAGCAATGTGGAGAAGAGATGCTTGCAACCGCAGTACCTGGAAGATGATTCGGGAGGCCTTCATCCAGCAGTGCAGACAATGGCTGGAGATTATATTATACATATACACCGCGTTGTGGCAGTTATTGCAACCGCTTCCAGGCTACATCAGGAAACGCACCGGAGAAGCAGCCATTGTTTTCGATCAGTTGCGCGCAATACGTGGGGCGGGTCTACCTGGGTGCGTGTTAAACATAAAATTCTACGCAAACAATTCCTATATGTATATTTCTTATTAGTGTATACATTTATACACAGACGTGTATATCGTCATATATGTATACACATGTATAATAGCATACGTGTGTACAAGTGTAAATACCATATGAGATACTATGATTATGAATGTATAGATATATACATACGTAGCCATACACACAATATACAATAGTTTCCTATTTAACCCCCTAGTTCCAGGCCATACAGGGACACCCCATGTGGGCTCCCCCTCACAGAACCTTAAGAGAGCAGATTCCAGGTTTTATCTGTCAGACTCCTGACAGCTGCTGCTGCTTCTGTGAGCATCTCCAACTATTGATTCTGTTTATACAGAGAGAGGAGAAATCTCTGCAGTAGCCCTGGGGGAGGAGGGGAAGGGGGGAGGGGGAAGGGAGGAGGGGGAGGGGAGGAGATCCTCCCAGCAACAAATATAACCAGAGTACACACACACACCTCTATTAGGATTATATAGGGCTGTGATTAACCTCTCATCTGACACTTCATCTCCTTCCATAAGGGGGAGGGAGAGTGTGTGTGTGAACACACACACACACACACACACACAATGCATATTACATACACATAGCACCCATCTGTATATAAATGGTACTGAACAGAGGTTTACCCATTAACCCTTTAACTTGGAGCTTTTTCTGTGGATCGGCAGATTTCACAATAATTTTTCGTGTGGTATTAATGCAATCCCCCGCCCCCAGGTGCTGATCTGTCCGGGACGGGACGTCTCACCTATGATACTGACTCTGCAGGAACTGGAACTCCTCCTTGATCCGGTCCAGCGTCTCGGGGTACGTCAGCTTCAGGGACTGCTGGGATGCCGCTGCTGCGCTAGCTGCCACGGCGGAGGCAACAGCGGACGCCTGCAGGTGACTCTGCGAAAAGGGAGGTGGTCAGCATTCAAACACAAAAGCCAGCCTCTGAAGTGGGATACTGCTCTTCTCCCTTCCCTCTGTACCCCCCGGGCAAAATCTAGATTGCAAGCTCTTTGGGACAGATACTGGTTACTCCATGTGAAGTGCTGCAGACACGGACAGCACCGGCCAGTAATCCCTTACATGCCAGAGAGGTCAGCAATGCATTGCAAAAACTATAGCATGGCCAGCAATCTATTACAGAACCTACTGGCAGTGACGGTGTTACAGTGTAACCTATTCTTGTGTACGGAACATCCCAGAACAAAAGTCAAATGCATGGTCCCTGCCCACAGACCTTACAATGCAATATTTGCAGGGAGGTAGAAACTTGCCCAAGGTAACGTGTTGCATTCAGCACCTTCACCGTGAAGGGACCAAAAGCAGGCGTTCGACCAAAAACTAGGAGGTACATTACAGCCAAACTCAAATCACTTCATATTAACATTCTGGCCAAAGCTCAGCGGTGAAGGGGTTAAAAAAATGTGCTGTAGCTCAAAATATGAAGGTTTGGGAAAGCAGATTCCTCTTTATTTTTTTTTACCCTCCTTATCAACTGCAATAAACCATATTATTAAGCAACACAATCCTCACTTCCTATGACAGGAAACTGCACTGATCAAATAAAAACTAGGCCCCACATCTCTCCATGTTATGTGCATCTATATAGGTCTATAAAGGAATAAAGTACACACGCAAATTATGCACATATACAGATAGGAACTGGCCACACAAAAAAACACATACTATTCAAAGTGATATTATCTAACATGATTAACCAGGGACCATCAGTCTGTCCTGCTCCCCCTCCAACAATCTCCCCGCTCTTGCTATACAGCAATGGTATTATTCACAAGGACTTTCCAGGAAACCTGTTGGGATTCCCACAAAATGGTCACCCCAACCGTTTCAGTCAGCACGCTCCTATCACCGGGTGCGACATTAATGTGCAGAGCGGTTCTTAGCAGTGTGCAGATACAGTCCTACAATCTGTATTATAAACACAATATACATTCGGAATGATTGGTTTAACCCAGCGCCCCCTCCGGACATCTTATAAATGGCTACAATTTAAAACAGCTACTTAATCACCATTATATTCTACAAAGTACAGGCCATTTGTCCAAAATGCGTACCACTTGTGTTATGTCCTGTGAATGAGCGCAGGGAGAATGGGACAGGGGGAGAGGGGGAAATAGAAAGCTGGTTTGCGCAGCAGTCATCATTACTAAAATAGGGAGCAAGAAAACGTAAAAATAAACAAAGAAATATAACCGTAGCGCTATTATACCGAGGCGAGTGTTACTGCGGGAAGCACTTCAACCATGAAAAAAAATATATAGAAATAAAGAGAAAATGGAGATATTACTGTGTGCTCATTTGCATGTCTAAGGCTGGGGCCATGGTACTGCAGACCGTGCGGAGGCGTCCGCACGCTGAGCGAACCAACTGGCTTAAGGCAGTGTTCGCGTCCTTGTGGGAGGGGGCGCGTGTTGCGTGACACAAGCAGGAGGGGGCGCGTGTTGCGTGAGAAATCAGTTAAACTGATTTCTAAGCGCGACAGACAGGTCATGGGAGCGGTTTGCCCAATGAGGGCGAACCAGCTCCGTGACGCCCCCAGGAAAGCCCCCCACGGCCAGGGTAAGCACCCGCTTTCCCACAGTCTCCGCACGCCTCAGCGCAGGCACCATGGCCCCAGCCTTAGACAGGTCTGCAACCCTGCCTTTCACCATTATCGCCCAGCATACAGTGCTTCCACTATAGCAAGGGATTCTGGGAAATGACATGCAAATGAGCACAGTGCCACCTTTTGCTTCAAATCAATTTTGACATGGACCCATATAAGCTTATGCTTGCTGCATTGCACAGCTTTTCAGCACAGCCTGGGTTAGACACAGACAGAGAGACAGACAGAGACAGACGGACAGACAGAGACAGACGGACAGACAGACAGACAGACAGACAGACAGACAGACAGACAGACAGACAGACAGACAGACAGACAGACAGACAGACAGACAGAGACAGACAGACAGACAGAGACAGACAGACAGACAGACAGAGACGGACGGACAGACAGACAGACAGACAGACAGAGACAGACGGACGGACAGACAGACAGACAGACAGACAGACAGACAGACAGACAGACAGACAGACAGACAGACAGACAGACAGACAGACAGAGAAAGACGGACAGACAGACAGAGACAGACAGAGACAGACGGACAGACAGAGACAGACGGACAGACAGAGACAGACGGACAGACAGAGACAGACGGACAGACAGAGACAGACGGACAGAGACAGACAGAGACAGACGGACAGACAGACAGAGACAGACAGAGACAGACGGACAGAGACAGACAGAGACAGACGGACAGACAGACAGAGAAAGACGGACAGACAGACAGAGACAGACGGACAGAGACAGACAGAGACAGACGGACAGACAGACAGAGACAGACAGAGACAGACGGACAGAGACAGACAGAGACAGACGGACAGACAGACAGAGACAGACGGACAGAGACAGACAGAGACAGACGGACAGACAGACAGACAAAGACGGACAGACAGACAGAGACAGACGGACAGAGACAGACAGAGACAGACGGACAGACAGACAGAGACAGACAGAGACAGACAGAGACAGACGGACAGACAGACAGAGACAGACAGAGACAGACGGACAGACAGACAGACGGACAGACAGACAGACAGACAGACAGAGACAGACGGACAGACAGACAGAGACAGACAGACAGAGACAGACGGACAGAGACAGACAGAGACAGACGGACAGAGACAGACAGAGACAGACAGACAGAGAAAGACGGACAGACAGACAGAGACAGACAGAGACAGACAGAGACAGACAGAGACAGACAGAGACAGACAGAGACAGACAGAGACAGACAGAGACAGACAGAGACAGACGGACAGAGACAGACAGAGACAGACAGAGACAGACAGAGACAGACAGAGACAGACAGAGACAGACAGAGACAGACAGAGACAGACAGAGACAGACAGAGACAGACAGAGACAGACAGACAGAGACAGACAGACAGAGACAGACAGAGACAGACAGAGACAGACAGAGACAGACAGAGACAGACAGACAGAGACAGACAGACAGAGACAGACAGACAGAGACAGAGACACACTGACACACTACTGTTTGTCCCATTAGGAGCAAAGGTTCGTACAAGGGACAATTCATATACAAGGGTGCGAACGAGAGTTTGGGGTGCTCACCGGGGGCCGGTTTTGAGGGAACATCCTCAGGGAGGTGGCGCAGCCGCCCAGAGCGTTATAACACGTGGTCAGTGAGTAATCCGTGTGTCCAGCCGTTTACAGGAACCGTCCTGCAAAAGTGAACAGAGTTATAACCGTGGCAGCTCACCTTACAGCCACAACCCCACACAAGGACTCGCCACATTTACACCAACCCTGTCATCTTTAACATTTACAGACATGCACACAGTGTATATATAGTTTGAGCTACATAACGCCAACGGTGTGTGCAGCGCTGTACAAAATAGACATTGGAATATAGGAAATTATGTTACAATTAGTGCCACAAATATACAAGCATGTTGTGTGACAGGAAAGCTTTGCCCCGCGGAGCTTGCAATCTAAGTGAGGTGATGGGAGACTACGCGGGAGAGATGTAAAAGGTAGTGGGTGGCAGTGACTGCTATTGATCGCGGGTAAATGCCTCTGTAGGGGTGGAGAGCATTGCTTACCCGTCCAGGCCACTGAAACACCTTAGGCCGCGTTTCAAGTGGGCGTGACGGCACAAACCACAAACCTCTTCTCTATGAGGTCGTCCATAGTGCGCGCGACCAATGAAAAGCGACCGCGAGACAGACTTTTTAAAATACAAATAATTTAGTTTTTTCGCGCGACGACTGGGTTACGTGCACGGTTCAGCCAATGAGGGTGAACCGCCACGCCTTCCCGTCGCACAAACCCTATGAGCACAAAATCGCTGAAGAGGTGCCATGCGCTCCGTCACACACCCACTATGAACGCGGCCTTCAGGTGGGTTTGTAGATTTCACTGGAAGGTGGGGAGGTGTGTTGGCGTATACTGCGGGTGAGGCGGGCGTTTTAAGCTGCGGCCACACTGGGAGCGCGCACGCTGGCGCTTGAGCGCCCTCTCATGCGCTCTGCTTGGCCCTGTGATTCCTGGCCAGCTAGTTGCGCCATTGGGGCGTGGCCATGACGTCACAGAGCTGCTCCGCCCTCATTGGGCGAACAGCTCACGTGATGCGCCAGTGAGCAGCAGAAACAAATTGCTTGCAGAGACAAGTACACCGAGTGCTCACACACTCACACACTGTCCACACAATTGTAGCAATGTGTTACATCGCAGCGCGCGCCCGGCATCACCTGGCCGCAGCCTTACCAGTGAGAGGAGCAAGGCAGAAGAAAGGTTTTAGGTGAAAGAAAGCAGCAGAGGTGGAAATGAGACCGTTATATACTGTAGGAAGGAATCAGAGCAGAGATATATGGAGTACAGACAGACACAATGGTACCATGTTATCCCATACAATAGACCAGGGGCTCTAAACTTTTCAGTACGAGGGACACATCGTATATATTCTACACATTTTCGCGGGCCAAAGAAAAAATCTTTTTATAATATTTATATATTTAAATATTTTATAAATAAAATAATACGTTTTATTTGGATCTTTTGGGGGGTAATCAGCATGATATGATTCGGAACAAAAGAGAAATGTGACAATTACAAAGAAAGGATGCCGCGCTTACACTGGGAAATGATATAAAATGAGCAAAAATATATATTTCAAGTTGCTGCGGGCTGGATAAAATCTTGTGGGGGGCCTGATGTGGCCCCCGGGCCGTAGTTTTGAGACCCCTGGAATAGACAAAGAAAAGGAAGACGATTGTGATGTCTTAAATAGTGGACTCATGGATAAAAAGAGTGCAAACTTTCAGGGCCACATTGGTCCCTTCTTCAGGCTGATTTTGTATCTAAATCACGAGTTTGCCATTCATGGTATCACTTACATCTTACTTTTCTTTGTTTATACAGAGAGTAAAAAAGAGTGGATGTATAGGTATGTATCAGCATCTGTGTGAACATGATAGCTATATACACAAATATACATACACATATAGGAAGGTGAGAAGAACCATGTAGGTGATCTGGAATTTGATGGGAAGCCAGGAGAAGGGGGAAGTGCTTAGAGGAGGGGAGTAGGGACTGATCCAGGTGAGGATTCTGGCTACAGTATTTACAATAGATTGCAAGGGAGAGTTGTGCAGCCTGAGGCCAGTTAGTAGCAGTTACAATAGTCAAAATGGGAGAGAACAAGGGCATAGATTACCTAGAACTATGGCATGCAAAATCACACACGTTCTCCCGTGTCTTCCCACTATTCCAGGGTCCTTTTTGTTTTCTATGTCAACCCTACGCCATCTTAACCCTTTTGCTTCCAGAAGGACCTTCAACACACTGCAGGTCCCATGGCAGCACCAAACTACCCTTTGTGGGGGGCCTCCCCCAAGAACTGGACTCAAGACTTCGAATCCGGCAGTTTGAACCCAAAATAGCAGCTGTAAACATCACACGGTGTCACACACACACACATGGATACCAGTGCCCTGTGTCACGAGAAATGTTACATACAAAAGTAAATAAACACACTCAAAAGCATGTTATGGATCTGCAGCATGCAGGCCAGCAAAGCCCTGTATAAAACATGGTACAAAGAATATATACACTGTATGTGAGGTGAGCAGGGCATAGACAGTAATACAATTATTATATATCTCAATCTCACCAGTTTGTTAACCCCATTCGCTGCCAGAGCTGGGGTAATATCAATAGCTGCACTGCCTATATACACCTAGGTATGTGTATATTAAGTTAATACACATATATGCCTTAACTAATACATACACACTCACCCCCTCTGTGGATGACACAATATATATATTCCCCACCCCCTCTGTGGATAACTAATATTATATATCGCGCCCTCGCTGGATGCCCAGGCCGCTCTCTCCCACCAGGTCCTGCTATGGGATCCCCCCACATCTCTCCTCTCTCCCCCAGGATCCCTCCTCCCTCTCCCTCCGCCTTCCGGTCTCTGCTTCCCCGGGCCCCTCCTTCCTCCCCGGTTCCTGTCTCCCCCTGTGCGGCCTCTCACCGGTCCCTGCGGTAGGCGGAGCCTGTCTCCGGTCGGGCCCCCGCCTGTCTCCCGGTGCTCGGTGCAGCCCCTCCCTCCTGCTCAATGAGCGGCCGCCAGCTCCACGTGGGTCCGGGATCCTGCAGGCAGCGTAGCTCCGCCTGGCCAATCACAGAGCGCCTCCCCCACGTGGGCTCTGGGCGTCTCGCTCCCATTGGCTGACTCCTTTAGAGCTGTCAATCAAGGGACCTGAGAGCTTCTTAGCCACTTAACCCCTGCATCCCCGCTGCTTGCTGGGTGGCTGTTAACGACTCACCCTCCGCTCCCCACCCACTTCAGTGACTGGCTGACCACCCCCTTACCCCAGGGCAATTTTATTACTTCTTAAATCGAAAGAAAATAATACCCCCCCCCCGTGAGGGCAAAACCCCCCCCCCTCAAATACCAGGGGGCATAAAGATTAACCCCCTGAAAGCCAGGAAGATACAGTTATAGGGATAAGAAAAATAATTCAAATTATATTAATCATAAGTATCATTATTAATGAAAATAATAGTAGTAACAGTAAAATATTATATATATAAATATTATATTAAATATGAAAAATTATATATATAATTTTTCATATTTAATCTTACATAATGTAAGTTTATTTCCATAATTTTTTAATCTTATTTGGTAATCCTTTTTAATTATTAAACATTGTCTTTTAACCCGAGTGCAGTGTTAGTTATTAATATTAACGCCATCACAACCGCAGCACATCCCTGTGCTATTGACACACACACATTACAAGGTATATAATCTTATTACAATCATAGTTTGTTTACATAAATGCAAAATAGAAATAAAGATATGTATTTTTTTATATTTACATTCCACTACATTTGCTTTTAACATACAGTAGTGTATATATATATATATAGATATATATATATATAGCAAATAAAAATATCACTTGTGAGCGCATTCACATGTCTTGGGCTGAGCCCCCTGTGCCGCTGACCGCGCTCATGCTTGGAGAGTGGTGACTTCACCAACTCTCCAAGCATGAGTGCCGGCTGTCCTTGCTATTTCGCAAGCGCGCGCGGGGAGGGGGGGGGGGGCATTGCAGGCAAGCTGAGTGCGGGTTCAAAGTCAGATTTTTTTGTTTACGCAAGCACGAAGCGTGGGTGAGCGTCCGTGCCCGCGCAGAAGCGCGCGCTCCGCGTGAGCGGAGACATAGAAATTGAAATAGCCAGAAGCAACCTCGCCAAGCACCGCGCGGTCAGCGCGCTCAGCCTTAGACAAATCTGCAACCCTGCTTTTCGCAATTATCACCTAGCATACAGTGCTCCCACTGCAGCAAGGGATTCTGGGAAATGACATGCATATGAGCAGTGTCACCTTTTGCCGCAATTCAATTTTTACATGGAACCCTTATAAGCGTATGCTATAAGAACAGTATCTTCATAAAGGCCCTGCAGAAGACTTCAACTTTGTTCTTATCTGAATAAATTATTTTTATTTATTTCATCACGATGAGTGTACTGGACCCCCATTCTTACTATCTATATATAATAACTTTATTTCATATAGCGCTTTTCTCCCAATGGGACTCAAAGCGCTTCACAAACTCAGCATCTTTACTCACTTCTCCCATCTCAGGCTCTAACTCCAACCCCCTGGATATCACCTGCAGTGTCCCGCAAGGCTCTGTTCTGGGGCCCCTACTCTTCTCAGTGTTCATTAATGATCTTCCCACAGCTTGTAAGGAAGCCTCAATACACATGTATGTAGATGACACAATCCTATATGCACACAGTCATAGCCTCTCTGACCTTCAACACATACTTCAGTCTGACTTTTTGAGACCCGAAAATTGGATTTCCCAAAACAAACTGTTTTTAAACACTGACAAGACTGTAACAATGGTATTTGGGACCAAGACTAAATTAGTAAAGCTTCCAGTGACTGAGCTCCTGATTCGAACCAACGCTAACACCACCCTAACACCTGTCACTAGTTTTAAATACCTGGGCTTATGGTTTGACTCCCACTTAACATTCGGGATGCACATTGATACCCTGACAACCAAGACCTATGCCAAACTAGGGGTACTTTACAGGAACAAATCCTCCCTAAGTCTCCTGGTCAGAAAGCGTATTGCACAGCAGATGCTAATGCCAATTATTGACTATGGAGACATAGTATATGGCTCGGCTCCTCAAACCCACCTTAGCAAACTTTACAGCCTCTACAATTCAATTTGTCGTTTTGTTCTCCAATGCAACTACAACACACATCACTGCGAAATGCTCAAAGAACTAGATTGGTCAACACTAGAGTCTAGGCGCAAAGTTCACCTTTCCTGTCTTGCCTTTAAATTCTTCATGGGCAAGCTACCCAGCTATCTGAACAAGCTCCTCACCCCTACCACTTGCAGCACTTATCACCTGAGCTCTGACTCCAAAAGACCATTCATGGTCCCAAGGCTCAACAAAGTATCCGGACGTTCCTCCTTCTCCTTCCGTGCACCCCAAAACTGGAACAACCTACCAGAGACTCTCACATCCACCACCAGTTTAAGTTCTTTCAAATCTAAGACTGTCTCACATTTTAACCTGGTCTGTAACTGTTTCATACGCTCATAATATATATTTTCTTTAACTGTGCACGCAATGTCTTGTATATAATGTATACCCTGTTCATTTATGTAACTGTACTTGTAACCATGTACTATTTGTTTTACTCTGTGCCCAGGACAAACTTGAAAACGAGAGGTAACTCTCAATGTATTACTTCCTGGTAAAATATTTTATAAATAAATAAATCTCCTCTTGCTTTGTATTATCTCATAGGCCCCTCCAGCAGCAAAGGGGTTAATAGAAATAATGTCCTCATTGCTGTGTGGCAATGACCCCCCCCAACTGATTTCAAATACTTACGAGGATCAGTTTGTCCTGAAGTGTGACACAGTATCACTGCTTTTTAAATTGCACCTAGGGAAATTGCCCTCACCGTTAATCATAGCATTTTAATTACTTTCTGAAGTGGGGGGCAAGGGGAAGAAATGTTAAGGGGTCTGAAGGTGGGCAACATTAACCCTTCCGGTACCACACCTGCCTGCAATGAAGGGTGCTGCCCCTTTGGCAGAGAACGGGTTAAGAAACTTTTTGGGAGGGGGGGGGGCATCATTTGTCCATTAGTGTTCTATAGGGGCGGGGGTGGCCAATCAGAGGGAGGGGCAGGGGATAGGAAGATATGGTACCCAGTGCAGAGAGAGGGTAATGTATATTGCTACATCTCCAGTGTTCAGGCCTGACATCTCCCTCCCCCACACCCTTTATATCTCACAGTATGTGGAAAGTGTGTGGGGGGGGGGAGCAGCCATGCCCCCCTCTCCTCCCTCCCCCCCCCCCACATCCCTCTACCCAAGAGGCTGCTAACTGGCCAGTTGAAGGAGAGGGGGGGGGGCTGCTCTTTTTATTGCTCACCCCCTAATCCTTCACCCCTCCCAATCCCTTTCCTGACAGGGTACAGAGTGGGGAGGGGAGGCTGCGCTTTCATTAAGCCCCCTTCATGTTTGCATGAATGCTCAGGGGGGGAGTTTAGCACTGAAGAAATGAAACAAGATGAATACAATAGAGACGTCTCCCTCCCCCTCTCTCTGCCCCCCCCCCAGGGTTTGATAAGGAGGTGGGGGGGGGGTAGCTTTCCTTTTGTTTCTCTCTCACTCTTCCCTTTTGTTTCCTTTTTGTGGCCTCTGCCCCCCCCCCCTCCACCCCTCATTATAACAAGGTCCCTCTAATTACATCCTCAGGATCCACGGCCTCTTAAACACTTCATTGCCAAGGGACACAACATTACTCTGCATGTTATATCGCTCTGCGTGTTATTATATCTCTCTGCGTGTTATTATATCTCTCTGCGTGTTATTATATCGCTCTGCGTGTTATTATATCGCTCTGCGTGTTATTATATCGCTCTGCGTGTTATTATATCACTCTGCGTGTTATTATATCTCTCTGCGTGTTATTATATCGCTCTGCGTGTTATTATATCGCTCTGCGTGTTATTATATCTCTGCGTGTTATTATATCACTCTGCGTGTTATTATATCTCTCTGCATGTTATTATATCTCTGCGTGTTATTATATCACTCTGCGTGTTATTACATCCCTCTGCGTGTTATTATATCTCTCTGCATGTTATTATATCTCTGCGTGTTATTATATCACTCTGCGTGTTATTATATCGCTCTGCATGTTATATATATATATATATATTTATATATATATATATATTATATATGTGTGTTATTATATTTCTGCATGTTAATATAACCGCAAAAAAAACCTTAAATAAACCCCCTACTTAAACCAGAAAAACTTACCTTAGAAGCAGCCGGTGATGGATGTTCCAACGGGGGATCGGCTGCGGTGGCAGGTCCGTCTGCAGAGGAACGCCGGCGGTCATTTGGGCGCTATGAAACGGCCGCGACCCAATGTCCCATTCTGGTTATTATGTCTCTGGCTGTTATTATATTGCTCTCTGTGTTAATATATAGCAGCATGACTATTATAGTTACTATAGTTCAAAAACTTTGTTGTTGTTTATATTTAAGAGTGCAGGACAATTAGTGTGTTTTGAAATATAATAACACGCAGAGTGATATAGTGACACACAGAAATATATATTAACAGAGAGAAATATTAACAAGGAGAACGATAAAATAACAGAGAGACATAACACGCAGGGCAATATGATTACATGCAGAGTGATATAATAACATGTAGAGAGAACAATATAATAACACAAAAACCATATGTATGTATATTTTTATTCATATAGAGTCATCCAGGTATATAGCGCTTCCCAGCAGTAACACGTGACAAAATAATATAACACGCAATGCGAATAAAAACGAAAAAACTGCGATGCGCAACCACAGCAAATAACGAAGAAGAGCGCCACTCCAAAAATAAACAAGTTTATTTGGCCAATAACAGGAAGACCGACACGTTTCGCGCACGCTGCGCTTTATCAGGGACCTTGATAGACCTTGATAGGTCACCACCACCGCAGCCGATCCCTTGATAGACCTTGATAGGTCACCACCACCGCAGCCGATCCCTTGATAGACCTTGATAGGTCACCACCACCGCAGCCGATCCCTTGATAGACCTTGACAGGGATCGTGATAAAGCGCACCGTGCGCGAAACGTGTCGGTCTTCCTGTTATTGGCCAAATAAACTTGTTTAATTTTGGAGTTGCGCTCTTCTTCGTTATTTGCTGTGGTGCTGCGTCGCAGTTTTTTCCTTTTTGTGCTGAAGCAGCAATATCGCAGACATCACACTGGAGGAGCCTGTTCCTGTCAGGACCGATTTGGAGGACAAGGATTCATTCTGTACATAGCAATCGTGAGTCCCTGGTTCAGTCAATTTGGGGGAATTTGAAGTTGGAATAAGAATGCTGGGCGTCATTCATTTCATATTCCTGGATGCTGCTAGCTCTGAGTCAGAGTAAGGCCAGGCAGACGCCTTCTTATCAAATACCAATTGTTATTGGATCCCCTCAGACTGATAAACCTCCTATATTTGTGATATACCAAACCTTATTGGACACAATCGGGGTTTTTCTTATATATACACATATACTTGCACTATCTACTGAATGTTGGTGGAGAACTCTGAAAACCAGCACACCAACCCCTGCTCACTCTAATGGCAAACACCACAAATGTACAACTTGTACAACAACTACTCAAATTTCTACTCATACTATTACTCTCTTTAGCAGTTGATATTGAACTTAACCCAGGTCCTCCCTTTTCAACTCTGTCCCATACCCCTGAGAATACCCCCTTCAAATTCCAAAAAGGTCTATCTGTCGCCCATATAAATATCTGGAGCCTGCAGCCCAAACTGGATGAACTAAGGGCATGGTGCCTTATGCATAAACCCCAAACCATTGTTCTTACAGAAACATGGCTAACCCCTAAAACCCCTGATGCAAATATCGCCATTCAGGGATACTCCATTTGTAGGAGAGATAGGTCAAAGAGAGGAGGGGGGGGGTATTTTATATTGCAGACACCTTACAATTTACACTGTTAAATTGCCCCCTAAGACCACCCTCTTTTGAAATCCTAGTTGGCAAAATCTGCCTCCCCTTTTCTAAGCCTATCTTGGTTGCTGACATCTACTGCCCCCCTAAAGCCCATTGCCAGTCCCTGACTGATATCACCCAGTTTCCTGGCTCCATTTCCTCTCTGAGAAGAGTGAGAGCTGTTAGTTCTTGGGGATTTCAACATCAATTGGCTCAACCCTAAAAACCACAAAATCCAGATACAACTCAAGTCACTTAACCTATCGCAACTCATTTCCAAACCCACACAGACAAACCTGAAATCTCAAAACCATTCCTTGCTAGACTGGATTCTCCCCTCAAATCCCAGCAGAATCCAATCCTCTGGCATCCTTCCTGGCATTTTCAGTGACCATGCAATAGTGTACTGTGTAAGGAAAACTAAACCACCCCATCAAGCCCTAAAGTTCTCCTCACTAGAACATTTAGAAACTTTAACCCACAACAGTTTCTGGCTGACCTTACTAACTGCCCTTGGTACCGAATCGATTTAATTCCCGACCCTGATTCTGCCCTCGACTATTTCCAATCCGAGTTCTTAAAACTCTGTGATACCCATGCTCCACTACGCAGAATAAAGGTACAGGGGGGCACCTTCCGTGGGTTACAACTGACCTTACAGCACTCTACAATTCAGGGATGCCTTGTGGAAAAGCTACAAAGTAACTGGCACTACCAAGGATCTCAATTACTACAGATGCCTGCGGAACATGTGCACAAGGCAAACAAAGCATGCAAAAGCACAATATTACTCTGACAATCTCCACCAAAATACATCAAACCCAGCTAACTTCTGGAAGGTTATCAACAGTATATTCCAGCCTTCTAGCCACCAACAGCCAAGTAATATCACTAAGGAGGATATTACTGACATTGCAAATGCATTCAATGATTACTTTGTGGGGTGTGCTACTAACTTATTAGCAAAAGGCAACCCAAACCACAAACATGAACCTCATCCAGGGAGTACCCCCTTAGCCCCACCCCCTCCCAACACTGCACACAACTTTTCAATTTGTCCCAGTATCCGAAGAGGAGATTACACCAAAGCAGCCAATGTGGACCTGACTTATTGCAATCTAAGTTCCTAAGGCTGCGCTTATAGTGCCGGAGACATCGCCGTCGCGGCAAAACAAATGCACTATAAGCGCTCGTGACACTGTTATTTGATTTTTTCGGCAACGGTCTCCCATTGCGGCCAATCCGTGCCTCTGCCCTCCCCTTTTATGACGTTGCTGGCCTTACAGCCAGCAACGTCGCCCAAAACCCTAAACACAACTTTTGCAAATGGAGACGTAATCGGTCGCGTCGCCGGCACTATAAGCACAACCTCAGACTTGGTGCCCCAGCCATTGCCAAACCAATTGCTTCCATAGTCAACTCTATCCCGTCTGCAGGCCATATCCCTAAATCCTGGAAAACTGCCAGAGTTGTCCCAATCTTCAAAAGTGGGGACAAAAGCACTGTCTCAAACTACAGGCCAATCTCCCTTCTCACAATTCTATCCAAAGTCATGGAAAAATGTGTCCAATTAAGCGATTACTCTTCTCAGTGTTCATCAATGATCTTCCTACAGCTTGTAAGGGAGCTTCAATACACATGTATGCAGATGACACAATCTTATATGAACACAGCCATAGCCTCTCCGACCTTGAACACATACTTCGATCTGACTTTTTGAGACTTGAAAATTGGATTTCCCAAAACAAACTGTTTTTAAACATTGACAAGACTGTAACAATGTTATTTGGGACCAAGGCTACATTTCTAAAGCTTCCAATGACTGAGCTCCAGATCAGAACCAACACTAAAACCACCCTAACTCCTGTTACTAGTTTTAAATACCTGGGCATATGGTTTGACTCCCATTTAACATTCGGGATGCACATTGATACCCTGACATCCAAAACCTATGCCAAAGTAGATGTACTTTACAGGAACAAATTATCCACATGTCTGCTGGTCAGAAAGCGTATCGCACAGCAGATGCTAATGCCAATTATCGACTATGGGGACATAGTATACGGTTCGGCACCCCAAACTCACCTTGACAAACTTGATACCCTCTACAATTCAATATGCCGTTTTGTTCTCCAATGCAACTACAACACACATCACTGTGAAATGTTTAAAGAACTAGATTGGTCATCACTTGAGTCTAGGCGCAAAGTTCATCTGTCCTGTCTTGTCTTCAAATACTTTCTGGGCAAGCTACCCATCTATCTGAACAAGCTCCTCACCCCTACCACATGCAGCACCTATCATCTGAGATCTGACTCCAAAAGACTGTTCATGGTCCCAAGGTTCAGCAAAGTATCCGGCCGGTCCTCCTTCTCTTACCGTGCACCCCAAAACTGTAACAATCTACCAGAGACTCTCATAGCCTCCACCAGTCTAAGTTCTTTCAAAACTAAAGCTGTCTCACATTTTAATCTGGTCTGTAACTGCTACATACGCCTATAACATATAATATCTCTTACTGTGCATGCAATGTCTTGTATATAATATAGGAGGAGTGGCTCAGTGAGTAACGACACTGACTGGCACTGAGTTTGGAACATGGGAACCTGGTTCAATTCCTGGTGTTGGCTCCTTGTGACCTTGGGCAAGTCACTTTATCTCCCTGTGCCTCAGGCACCAAGAACATAGATTGTAAGCTCCACGGGGCAGGGACCTGTGCCTGCAAAATGTCTCTGTAAAGCGCTACGTAAAACTATCAGCGCTATACAAAACATGCTATTATTATTATTATTCCCTGTTCACTTATGTAACTATGTATTGTAACCATATATTATTTGTCATCCTAACTCTATGCACAGCACATTCTTGAAAACGAGAGGGAACTCAATGTATTACTTCCTGGTATAACATTTTATAAATAAATAAATTACTTATGGTGGAGACTTTGTTGGTCTTTCCTCCCTCTGCTGGATTACTTTTTAGAGCCCCAGTTTTCATTAACTTTATACATAATGAGAATAAGCGCTTCAGACATGACAGTAACAATAGGAAAGGGAGTCCCTGCCCTGAAGAGCTTACAATCTACATAGTAATTAGGGAGAACTTACAGACACAGCAGGAGGGTGTTATATTAAGTGCGTCTGCAAGGGGCCATGGTCTGTGCATATGAGATGTATAGTATCAGCCAGTGGAGTCACCCATATGCTTTGTTAAAGAGGTGTGAAAGGGGGTGAGTGAGGGCGTTAGTCGGATATTGAGGGGGAGGACATTCCAGAGGTGTGGGGCAGTGAGTGAGAAAGGTTTTAAGCGGGAGACGGCTTTAGATACATAGGGGGTAGACAGAAGACATCCTTGAGCAGAGTCGGGCAGGTGTATAGCGAGAAACTAGGGCTGAGATGTAAGGAGGGGCAAAATAGTGTATAGCCTTAAAAGTGAAGAGGAGAATTTTGTAAGTGATACAGAATACAGGCCTCGCGCGATCCCTCGGCATTTAATTTAAATGTCTCGGGGAAGAGCGCGAGGCCTCTGCCACCGCCCGCGCCCCCCTAAAAATCCCACGCCAGTTTGCGCACCCATGCCCTAGAAATGTGATAAAGTCACTTAGAGAGAGCGTAAAAAGAGAAGAGGTCCCAGGACAGAGCCCTAGGGTGCACCATAAAGAGAACAAAATGGGAGAAGGAGGTGTTAGCAAATGAGACACTGAAAGTACAATGTGAGAGGTAAGAGGAAATCAAGGATAGAGCCCTGTTACCAAGGGTATGGAGAATGTGAAGGAGAAGAGGGTGGTCCACAGTATCAAAGGCTGCAGAGGTCGAGTAATATGAGAAAAGTGTAATGACCGCCGACAGGGGGGGACAGCCGGGATTGCTATCCCGGGCCCGCCCAGTCAAGGGGCCCGGCCTCCATGTCGGCAACACTAGTTTCCACTCTGTGCAGGCAAGCCGGGCCCTCCCCTTTCCCGGCTGCCGCCCCCCTCCCTTCCATCAAGCAGGACTGTACAACCCTCCCCTTCCCTCGGCTCCGCCCATCTGTCCCTCCCTCCCCAGGCCTGCTGGTCTCTGCCTTGTACAGCACATGCTGCTCCAGCAGGCCCGTCCAAGGGCCCCAGTTAAGTCCACATGCCCCAGGCCCCCCTTATACCACCCTCCCAGGCACCTTACCCACCACAAGGGGGAAGAGGGCTTATTTTTATGTGTGTGTTTGGGGAGGGAGGGTTTATTGTGTGTGTGTCACTGTGTGTGTGTGTCACTGTGTGTCACTGTGTGTGTGCGTATATTGGGGAGGGTAGGTTATTGAGTGTGGGAGGGGATAAAAATACACGGACGGAGGTGTAAGAGAGAGAAGGGGGAAAGGAAAGGGTGACAGGGGAGTGTAAGAGGGGGGAGAGAGTGAGGAGGTGTGTGAGAAGGGGGGGGGGGTGTAATAGAAAATGGGGGGGGGGGTTCTCTCAAGGCCGCAATGGAAACGTTAGTCCTGGGCTCTGGATAGCTGTCTGTGGCCCTGCATGGAGGTCATTACTTATTTTGGTGAGGGCTGTTTCAGTGGAGTGAGCAGTGCGGAAGCCAGATTGTAGAGGGTCTAGGAGAGAGTCAGTGGTAAGAAAATGGAGTAAGCGTGAGAACACATGGTGATCGAGCAGTTTAGAGGCAAAAGGCAAGAGGTAGACAGGAAGATAATTAGAGTGACTGGTTGGGTTAAGCTTGTTGTTTTTGAGTAAGGGTATAGCTGTAGCGTGCTTGAAGTAGGCTGGAAAGGTAGAGTAGAGGGAGGAGTTGAAAATATGTGTGAGTGTGGGCACAGCCACCGACGGGAGGGGGGAGAGTCGGGACAAGTGTTCCGGGCCCAGTGGCTGCGGGGTCCTCTTGCCGTTGGGCCCTAGCTCTCCCCCAGGTCTGGGCCTCCCTCACTCTGTCCGACGCCGAGCTTCCGACACTGTCATGCGACGGGCCTCTTTGATGTCGGCGTGTCAGAAGTATGCTTGTCCCAGCTTCCGGCACACGAAGCGTCAGAAGCTTGGCGTGGGACAGAGTGAGGGCAGTCCCCAGCTGGAGGAGAGCCCGGCCTGAGACCATCCCCAAGTTAAGTCTGTTTTTTTATTTTTTTATTTGGGTGGTATATTTGTATATATGTATTGTATATATGTATTGGGGCGGCGGGTGTATTTTTATATGTATTGTTTTTTTTTTTGGTATGTATTTTGTGTGGGGGCGGGGATTGTGTGAATGGAGGGGGGATTGAGTGAGAGTGGGGTAATTGACAGAAGGTGGAAGCGAGTGAGGGGAACGAGAGGGAGTGAGTGAATGAGTGAGGATAAGGGGAAGTAAGAAAGACGCAGGGGAGAGAAATACATGCGAGGCAGGATGGGGCAGAGTGAGAGGGGGGAAGTGTCAGACTAGAGTTACATCCGGGGCCCCTTCCCCCGCCCTGTGTTGGCGGTATTGCGAGTGCCCCCCCCCCCCCCCATTTCACACCATACAATCCCCCTCTATTTCGCCCCCTCTTCCCATGTATTTCTCTCCCCTCCGTCTTTCCCGCTGAGGGAAGCTCAGGGCCGGTCACGTGACCGCCAAAAGTCAATGGCAGTCCGTGACGTCGGTGCCGTGACGCACTAGCCCCGCCTCCCGCCCCACCTCCTGCCCTGCTCCCACCCGGCTCACAAGCACGCACGCTGAAGCTCATGCAGGGACACAAAAAAGCGCCTGCTTGAGCAGGAGAGCAGGAGCGTCAGCGCTGTTAATGACACCATGTCCGAAGCCTAATAGTGAGATTAGATGCATTGTGTTCAAACATTTTATTCATTTTTTCAATTTTCTTCGACTACAACACATTGTAGATAGTTCACATTCAGTATTTGCACATGTTCCTTTCTTAACCACCTCTCATTTCTACTAAAATATTACGATTACAGTTAACTTTGTAAAATATTTCCTGTGGTTTCTAATATACTATTCCCACCAATGTGAAGTTATATATCTATCTCTGCGTATCTCAACGGGGGAGGGCGAGTGGGGTGGGAGGTACCCTGGTAGCTGCTTTAATCTCTCTTCGTTAAACTTTAGTCTGAATAGTATATAATCAAGTTTAAACTTGTATATTCAAGTCGTCTCTTCTCTCTTTTCTGTAGGACGTTCCTTTGCCGCCGGGTATATCTCTTTCGACCCCATGATAATACACCTTCTTTCCTCTGGCATACATTTGAAAATTGGTGCCCATTTTTCTTCACATTTTATACCTAGTGGATCCCTATTATGTATTAAATATCTTCTATCAAAATCTATCAAATGATATATTTCCTTTTCTAGATCCCTGATTGAAGGTGGGGACTTATCTAACCATTTCTTCATTATAACCTTCTTCGCTAGTACAAGCAGCGGCGGATTTCAAAATCCCCCCCCCCCCCATGGCACTTGCCTATGGGGCCGAGTCTCTTCTGCCGCCCTCCCGCTCCTTTGGCATCCCAGCGTCAAATGACGCCGCGGACGTCACGACAGTGACGGCGCACGGCGGCGTGTTGCCATGGAAACGCGACGCTGTGTTACGTCACGGTGTCACGTTGCCATGGCAACGAGACGCCGTGTGACGGCACTTGACGGTGGGATTCCAAAGGAGTAGGAGGGCGGCAGAAAGGATGCGGACACATAGGCCAGTGCATTCCCATTAGCTCCGATAGACCCGAAAGTGCAAAAAAGGCACAATTTGCCGCCCGGGCCTAACGGGCTTAATGGGAAATGTGGCACCGAGTTCAGCGCCTTTGGTATTTTCTTATCTCTTCCTTTGTATTTAGAGAGGTCCCCCAAAAGGAGACTGGTTTCCTCTTTACTTATATTGATATTAAAAACCCTTTTACTATATACCGTTACTTGCACCAGAGTTTTTCTATTTTTCGGCCTTTCCACACAGTGAATAAAATCTGCCCGCTCATGTGAACAATTCGGGCAACTGCCATTAATTGATGTACCGTACAGATGCTTTCGCCATGGCGATATATACGCTCTGTGTGTACATTTTACAAGCATTTCCCATAAGGCATCTGAAGGCGCAGTCCTAACTCCTGCACCCAGACCTCTGGCTATTTCTTCATACCAATAATATTTTGTCCCATATTTTTTCACTGCCTTCCCTAATCAGCGGTGTATATATTGTATATATTGTTTTTAGCGTTAATGTATTCATCTTCGGGTTTATTATTAATTTGTCTGGTTCATTTTGTTCCCAAAACCCTGGGTATTTTGCTATGTGACCTATGTAATGCTTCAGCTGCACGCAAGCAAAAATATGATTATCTGTAAGATTGTATTTATTTATGATTTCTTCAAATGTACATAGTGTTCTTTTCCCCACGTCCCAGACATCCAAGGCATTTAGTATTCTTTTACCTTTCCAAAATTTTAAGTGGGGATTCTCTGCTCCTGGCGAGGAATTTGGGTTACCTGAAATTGGTATATGGCCAGTGAAATATGGTGATTTATTAAAAAAAAACTTACACAGCTTTTTCCACGTCTTAGCCGTGTCTTCAATTATTATATTAGTTCCCCATTTTTTCCGGCCACATGTGTCTTTCTGTGTGTAGAATTCCTGCCAAGTCTGCTGGTTTGCTCATCTCCTCTATCTTTATATGTGAAAAATCTTTTGATTTTGTTATCCAATCTCGTATATATATAAATATATATATATATATATATATATATATATATATATATACATAAATATACATGACCAATTATATAGTTTTACATTCAAGAAAGACACACACCCCTAGCCCCCCCCCCCCCCCTCTTTGCACTTTGGTAGCATACATTCTTGGTGACTTATTCTATGTTTTTTATTCTTCCAAATTAAATCCATTGTTAATTTTTTTTTTGATCAAAAACAGAATAATTAACATTTTATACATAAAAGATCAGATGCATTGTAACAAACCCAACCCTCTCTAATAGCGCATCTAAGAACAGATGCATTGTAAGGAAGGCCAGGTCTCTCTAATAGTGTACCTGAGATCAGATGCATTGTAATGAACCCCAACCCTCTCTAATAGTGTGTCTGAGACCAGATGCAGTGTACGGAACCCCAACTCTCTGTAATACTCTATCTGAGATCAGATGCATTGTAAGGAACCCCAACCCTCTCTAAGAGTGTGTCTGAGCTCAGAAAGATTGTAAGGAACCCCAACCCTCTCTAATAGCATCTGAGATCTGATGCATTGTATGGACCCCAACCCTCTCTAATAGTGAGTCAGAGATCAGATGCAGTGTAAGGAACCCCAACCCTCTCTAATAGCGTGTCTAAGAACAGATGCATTGTAAGGAAGCCCAAGACTCTCTAATAGCGTGTCTGAGATCAGATGCATTGTAATGAACCCCAACCCTCTCTAATAGCGTGTCTGAGATCAGAAACATTGTAAGGAACCCCAACCCTCTCTAATAGCATCTGAGATCTGATGCACTGTATGAACCCCAACCCTCTCTAATAGCGGGTCTAAGATCAAATGCAGTGTAAGCAACCCCAACCCTCTGTAATAGCATGTCAGAGATCAGATGCATTGTTATGAACCCCAACCCTCTCTGATAGCGCGTCTGAGATCTGATGCATTGTAATGAGCCCCAACCCTCTCTAATAGCGTGTCTGAGATCTGATGCATTGTAAGGAACCCTAATCTTCACTAATAACGTGTCTGTGATCAAATGCACTGTAAGGAACCCCAACCCTCTCTATTAGTGTTTCTGAGATCGGATGCAGTGTAAGGAACCCGAACCCTCTCTAATAGCGTCTACAATCAAATGCATTGTAATGACCCCCGACCCTCTCTATATATTTATCAATGTCCGCTTCTAAATATATATATTGGACCAGCATCGTCCATCTCTCTCATATATCTTAATGTCTTTTGTGGCTTTTTCTTGAGCCTCATAATCCCTCCAGCTCCATTGGGCCTGGACCCATTCACCCCTCGCCCGGCCTTGCCTCTTCAAATAGCTCTTTCCTGCTTCTCGCAGATCTTCATCCATGTCGTTCTCCAGTGGGGCATCTCCCTTCTACCGGTTAGTTCAGCCACCCACTCGAGAGACAGCAGACGTTGGGGGGGGGGAGGAGGTGCCCTGACCTGTACTTCAAATAAGGAACAGAGAACAATAAAGAAATACACACCGAACAGGGGCTACTCAGTCAGTCAGGCTATGCAAACTCTTCGGTCAAAGACTCTGCGATAGACCCAGGCACTTCACTTTAGGTGTCAGCGATCAATGAAAGATCCCTTCTGGATCCTCTCCGGAGCTCGGTTGGTCTAGATCATTTCCTCTTTGGTCTGCCTCTGCATCCGCCGATCTCCTTCTTTCTGGTCTGTCGTCGCGGGTCCGTCTCGGTTGTCCCGTTCTGCTTTTAGGATCCAGGCCCAACGCTGAGAGAAACGCAGCTGCTTCCTCTGGATAGCAGAGCGAGGCTCATTTTTCCCCCTGCTGCCAGCTATTAGGCGAAACGGGAAGTCCCATCTATAGCGTATCTCCTTTTCCTGTAGGATCGCAGTCACTGGTCTTAACACTTTCCTTCTTTCAATAGTCAATCAGGACAGATCTTGAAAAATCTGAATGGGGGAGTTTTCGAATTCAATGGAGCTCCTGTTCCTGCACCCCTTTATTATTCTTTTTTTGGTCGTATAATAGTGCAGTATCACCACTATGTCCTTGTTCCTCTTAGGACCTTCAAATCTTGGACCCAGTGCTCGTGGGCTTTGTCCATGTGTAATTCCCTATCTTGTAATAGGGTCAATTGGTAGAAACAGTCTTTTAAGGTAAGGCTGCAGTGCCTCTGCGGATACTGTCTCTGGGACATTCCGAATCCGCAGGTTCTGCCTCCACTCCCTATTCTCCATATCCTCCATGCTGTCTCTCATGGCTCTTACCTCCTCATTGAGCCTCATCATCTGTATTAACTTGATTTTGCAGGGTGGCATCCATTTTATTTTCCAGCTCTGTGATCCTTTTTGCTGGTGAGGAGATTTCAGCTTTTAACTCCACCACTGCTTTATCCAGTGCTGCTTGAAACGCCGCAGAAAGTCTGTCAAGCGCTTCAGTGTGAGGCAGGTCAGTAGATAAGGACACTGGGGTAAGCGTGGGAGAGCTAAACAGGGTCACTAGTTCAACCGGTGCAGGGGGAAAGGATAACCTCACCTGCTCCTTGGGTTGTGGGACCGCTCTCCTCGCTTCCTCCTGCGTGCCGCCGCCGAGATGCAGGTCAGAGAATGGGTAGAAGTGCGGCGCAACTGCGCATGTCCAAAGAAAGGCTCCCCGATGGCCTCTGCGTAAGGGTGAAACGCGTTGAGGGGGAGATGCTGGTGTAGCCCTGGTGTGTGTAATAAAGTTTTTTGGAACAAGCCATCCGGGAGCCTTTCTTTGGACATGCGCAGTTGCGCCGCACTTCTACCCATTCTCTGCTTGAAACGCCTCCTGCATATCTTTAAAGATACCTTTAAGGTCTTATTTAGTGAGGGCTGAGTCTCTTCCTTTTGCTCTGTATCGGATGATACGCACTCCTGCTGGCGCACCTCGCCGCCATCTTCCCTTCTCTCTGGTAGCGTGGGCTTTTTGTGACTGAAGCGGGAGAGATCGGGTGTAGAGCTCTTCCTATCTTTCTTTAAAGGCATGCCGAAGGCTTTCCCCGCAGGTTGTGGCTCTTTGGGAGGTTTTTTTGTGCCGTTTTGGAGGGTAATTTTTAAATGATATCGGCGGGATGCAGGGAGCCAGATCAGCAGACGTGCATGTGCTGTGACATCACACATGCGCCCCATCGTCCGACCCTCTCTAATAATGTGTCTGGCATCAAATACATTGTAAGGAACCCCAACTCTCTCTAATAGCGCGTTTGAGATCAAATGCATTGTAAGGAACCCCAACCCTCTCTAATATCACGTCTGAGATCAGATGCATCGTATGGAACCCTAACCCTCTCTAATAGCGCGTCTGAGATCAGATGCATTGTAAGGAACCTCAACCCTCTCTAATAGCGCGTCTGAGATCAGATGCATTGTAAGGAACCCCAACCCTCTCTAATATCATGTCTGAGATCAGATGCATCGTATGGAACCCCAACCCTCTCTAATATCATGTCTGAGATCAGATGCATTGTAAATTCTTCTGCATTTGGTACAATCTTCACATTGTAGAGCGCTATGTCCATTAATGGCGCTATATAAATAAGGACATACAATACATGACCTTACAATTGCAGGGAACCCTTTAGGGATGCCTGGAGAACCCAAAGGCCCTGAAAAGCACTGAGCTAGAGAGTAGTGAGACTAATGAGTTGTACATATGGAACCATGAAAGTCTGTTTCTCTTTTCTACTGTGGCGAACACTCTGGTGTCTGGGATACTCAACATGCTATATATTTCATTTATTTCATTGTCATTCATGCGTCTTCAGTAATGTTCTGTTTGCATTAATTCTCTAGATACCCGGGTTATCAGGTGTATGTGAGGGGAACAAGTTGTTCACCCCTCACCTGCCCAAGTCTTTCATGGTTCCATGTGTTCAACTCATTACTCGCTAGGCTGTATTTTAATATCTCGTTATTTGGTGTTTTTCTGTGTACAATAAATGGAACCATTTTTTTGTTACCATCTTGGTTCATGAGTCCTTAACGCCTCAGTCCTTGGTTACATGTTATATTGCTGTGTGTGTTATTATATAGCTCGGCATGATATTATTTTGCTCTGTGTAGAAGTATATTGCTCTGCGTGGTATTATTAAGAGTGTAAGCTCTGCGGAGCAGGATTTCTTTCTTCCAATGGTTCCTTTTTATGTCTGTTTTAATGTGTGTGCGATTCTACTATACATAAAAACATAATAATATAAATACAAATAATAATACATAATCATCAAATAAAATCATTATAACTATTTTCCCCAATATAGAAACCTTATGTAATGCAATGTAAATGATAATAACATCAAAAGCAATTGCTTGGACTAAATGCATAAAGTAGTAGTAATCAAAAAATAATTAGTTATAAAAAAAACAACATAATTTTAAGTATAAATGTTACTGAGGTATAAAAATAATATTAACATTCTATATGATAATATGTGATTCTATATTAATAATGAGGTATCAGTACCGTGTTAGCCGAGCTTTAATAATCAAAAAATAAATAGATGATACCGTTCTGTGGCTAACGAAATGCTTTTATTTGTGCGAGCTTTTGAGATACACTGATCTCTTCTTCCGGCGATGTTACAATGAATGAAGCAAGCAAAGGGTATACTTAAAAACAGTGTCTCTAGGAATGTTATCTGTGCTTATCCCTCCCCCGTGTGTGGATGTGATTTATGGCTAGAGGTGTTAAATGGTTTCTGAAGGATAGTGATGTTAAAGTGTGTGTTTCGTTAGCCACAGAACGCTATCATCTATTTATTTTTTGATTATATTAATAACAAAATATAAAACAAAAGACAGAAAAGGCCAAAGCTACATCCAATATGACAATAATATACAGTGAAATACCTATCTAGTCTCTTGAAAAAGGGTAATTTAGTGAAACCCTTTGGCCAAAGCACTATAAGGCCGCAAGACACAATGACCAAATCTGCAGGTCCTAACACTACCTGATTACATCATTACAATGATGTGGCTTGTGGGCTTATAGTGCTTTGGCCAAAGGGTTTAACAGGTAAATGAGACACACACACACACACACACACACACACACACACACACACACACACACACACACACACACACACACACACACACACACACACACACACACACACACACACACACACACACACACACACACACACACACACACACACACACACACACACACACACACACACACACACACACACACACACACACACACACACACACACACACACACACACACACACACACACACACACACACACACACCATATTCTACAGAATACTAATAGCTACTACAAATACTAGGAATAATAAATATAATAAACAGAACATTATGTTTTTAATCTATATTCCTGTAATTAATTAAAATAATGTAATAAAATATGGACACGTAGGGTGGGTGTGACCCGCCAGTGCCAGCCGGTGCCAGGATGTGTCTGATCACCTGTCTGGGGCATGTGCTGAAGAAGGGGGGGAGGAGAAGGGGAGGGGCGGCACCCAAAACAGGAAACTGCTCCACAGGAAGTGACATAATTGGGTGACACGTCTGGTGTCCCTTATTGCCGCTTACTGCAAAACGCGCTGCTCTGCCGCCATCTAGTGGGAGAGACAGGAAAGGCGGCGATGGACATTCCAGAAGTGGATTTATGTATGTTGTAGGTTATCTTCCTCCCTTGCTGTGCAGCCTCAGACCCTATTAGATCCTCATCTTCCTTTTTTATTTAGGATCCCCCAAAATGCTTTGAATTCCCTTACTGTATTATCCCCACCACCTGTGTTTGGAAGCTGTTCCATGCATCCACTTCCCTTTCAGTAAAGAAGTACTTTCTCACATTTCCTCAGAGCATGAACATTTTTATCAGCCTCTTCCCTCTCTCCCCCGTCCCCTCTCCCTCCTCTCTCACTCACCCCGTTGCCTCCTTTTTCTCTCTTATATCTCCCTCCTTAGGTCGTGATTATAGTGCCGGCGATGCGACGTCGCCCGAAAACAAATGCATTGATGCCGCGGCGGCATTCGCTTATAGTAAGCGCGACGGGGCGACGCTTTTTTTGTTAGCCGTAATTATTTGATTTTTCAGGGACTGTCGCCTCACGTGACAGCCCCTGAACCAATCAGGAGCTTGGTCGCCCGCGACGCCGCTGCAAAGCGAAATACTACTTTCTCTTGCGACATCACGCGTCACCGGGACTATAGGCGCGGCCTTACCCTCTAACATTCCCTCTCTTAATTTCCATCACATCCCTCTCTCCCTCCTTACTCTCTATTTCCCCTCTCTCATGTTGTATTCCCTCTCCCCCTTTCTCTCTTACATCCCAATCTCTATTATTTCCCTCTCATATCCCCCCTCCCTCTTCTCTGTATCATATCACCCTCTATCCACCTTTCTCTCTCATATCCCCTCTCAATCCTTTCTCTCTTGCACCCACTTCTCCCCCTTCTTTTCTCTCTAACGTCATTCTCTCCCTCTCATATCCCTTCTCCCTCCTTTTTCTCTCAGATCCCTTCCTAAGCCTTTCTCTCTTGCACCGTCTCTCCCTTATTTTCTCTATCACACCCTCCCTGCTTTCTTTCTCTTATTCCACATCCCTCTCCTCTCACATCCCCTTTTCCCTCCTTTTTCTCTCATATCCCTCTCCTTACTTACTCACTCCCAACCCCCCTCTACCCACCTTTATCTCTCATATCCCCTCTATACGCTTTCTCGCTTCCCTCAAATATCCACGCTCCCTCCTCTTAGACCCCCTATCCCTCCTTTCCCTCTCATATCCCCCTCCTCCTCTCTTCTCTCTTGTATAGCCCTGTTTCCTTGTTTCTCTTATACCCTCTCCTTTCTTTCTCTCGCACCCTTTTCCCCCTCCTGTCTCTCACATTTCCTCTCATATTCCCTTCTCACTTCTTTCCCTCTCGCCCTTATTTCTCTCACACACACCCTCTCCCTCCTCTCACTCACCCATCTGCCTCCCTTTTCTCTTATATCTCCCTCCTTTCTCTCTAACATTCACTCTCTTCCTTTCTCTCAGATCCTCCTCTACCTCCTTACTCTCTCATATCCCCCTATTTCCTTTCATATCTCCTCCTTTCTCTTTTATAACCCCTATACCCTCTCCCCATTCTCTCTTACATCCCCCTCTCCCTCCTCTCACATCCCCTTTCTCTTCCTTTCTCTCTAATGTCCCCGCTCCTTCCTTTCTGTCTCATGCCCCATTATACCCACTTTTCTCTCTCATTTCCCTTTTCCATCCTTTGTCTCCTGCACCTCCTATCCCTTCTTTTCTCTCTATTACCACACTCTCCCTCCGTCGCCTCTCTTAGGCTGCAGCCCCAGTGCCTGCGCTGCACGCGCGCCTGCGAGGCTGGCGGCGCGTGCAGCCGAGTTCCCCGGTCTGCAGTGAACTGCAGGGGGAAAGACGGGGGGCGTGACGGGGGCGCGGGGTCGTGACGTCACCCGGCAGGTTCGCCCTCATTGGGCGGGGGGCGTGGCCTAGCGCTCCATCGCTAGGTCTGATCTCAATTTTCCAGTCTCCTGGAAAAACACACTGTGCGGCGGCCACCCCTCGCAGAGGGCCCGGCCCCATTGAGAGGCAGCTCTTGTCCTAAGGCGGGCGCTGCAGTAGCCAGTGGGAACCAAGCCTTAGGCTGAGATTATAGTGCGCGACCGAGTGCATAGCGCCACGTGCGCCTGTCGCTCAAGCGATTTGTGCACACAGTATTTCAGATGACGCGAGCGACGCGTAGGCGCGGCCGTGCCGTCACATCCGGATCCACAATACACAAACATGGCGCTCTCCAAGAACCCGCAATTGTTACTGCTGATGGACAATGTATATTTACAAACTGCAGCATTTTGTGCGTCCATGCAATAAATCCTCAGCGAGAATCACTTGGGGAATTTGCCACATTGTACCATGAACTTCGGCAGCATGATAACACATTTTTCCAGTACATGAGAATTACAAAAGCAACGTTTGATTATATTTTGGGACAGATAAAGGACAAGATATCTCCTGTTCAGACATATTTTTGTCGCACAATTTGTGCTGAAGAAAGGCTCATGCTGACTTTGAGGTTATTTGTAATATTAGTGCAAAACAAAAAATATATATTGGGCACCTGATATTAAAGTCCCGGTACAGTGTAGCCAAGACTATACATATGTAGCATATAACCGCTGGATGTTAGTTAAAGACTATACATATGTAGTATATAACCGCTGGATGTTAGTTAAAGACTATACATATGTAGCATATAACCGCTGGATGTTAGTTAAAGACTATACATATGTAGCATATAACCGCTGGATGTTAGTTAAAGACTATACAAATGTAGTACATAACCGCTGGATGTTAGTTAAAGACTATACATATGTAGTACATAACCGCTGGATGTTAGTTAAAGACTATACATATGTAGTACATAACCGCTGGATGTTAGTTAAAGACTATACATATGTAGTACATAACCGCTGGATGTTAGTTAAAGACTATACATATGTAGCATATAACCGCTGGATGTTAGTTAAAGACTATACATATGTAGTATATAACCGCTGGATGTTAGTTAAAGACTATACATATGTAGTATATAACCGCTGGATGTTATGTAAAGACTATACATATGTAGCATATAACCGCTGGATGTTAGTTAAAGACTATACAAATGTAGTACATAACCGCTGGATGTTAGTTAAAGACTATACATATGTAGTACATAACCGCTGGATGTTAGTTAAAGACTATACATATGTAGTACATAACCGCTGGATGTTAGTTAAAGACTATACATATGTAGCACATAACCGCTGGATGTTAGTTAAAGACTATACATATGTAGTACATAACCGCTGGATGTTAGTTAAAGACTATACATATGTAGCACATAACCGCTGGATGTTAGTTAAAGACTATACATATGTAGTACATAACCGCTGGATGTTAGTTAAAGACTATACATATGTAGTACATAACCGCTGGATGTTAGTTAAAGACTATACATATGTAGTACATAACCGCTGGATGTTAGTTAAAGACTATACATATGTAGTACATAACCGCTGGATGTTAGTTAAAGACTATACATATGTAGTATATAACCGCTGGATGTTAGTTAAAGACTATACATATGTAGTATATAACCGCTGGATGTTAGTTAAAGACTATACATATGTAGTATATAACCGCTGGATGTTAGTTAAAGACTATACATATGTAGCATATAACCGCTGGATGTTAGTTAAAGACTATACATATGTAGCATATAACCGCTGGATGTTAGTTAAAGACTATACATATGTAGCATATAACCGCTGGATGTTAGTTAAAGACTATACATATGTAGCATATAACCGCTGGATGTTAGATAAAGACTATACATATGTAGCATATAACCGCTGGATGTTAGTTAAAGACTATACATATGTAGTATATAACCGCTGGATGTTAGTTAAAGACTATACATATGTAGTATATAACCGCTGGATGTTAGTTAAAGACTATACATATGTAGTACATAACCGCTGGATGTTAGATAAAGACTATACATATGTAGCATATAACCGCTGGATGTTAGTTAAAGACTATACATATGTAGCATATAACCGCTGGATGTTAGTTAAAGACTATACATATGTAGCATATAACCGCTGGATGTTAGTTAAAGACTATACATATGTAGCATATAACCGCTGGATGTTAGTTAAAGACTATACATATGTAGCATATAACCGCTGGATGTTAGTTAAAGACTATACATATGTAGCATATAACCGCTGGATGTTAGTTAAAGACTATACATATGTAGTATATAACCGCTGGATGTTAGTTAAAGACTATACATATGTAGCATATAACAGCTGGATGTTAGTTAAAGACTATACATATGTAGTATATAACCGCTGGATGTTAGTTAAAGACTATACATATGTAGTACATAACCGCTGGATGTTAGATAAAGACTATACATATGTAGCATATAACCGCTGGATGTTAGATAAAGACTATACATATGTAGTACATAACCGCTGGATGTTAGATAAATAACCGCTGGATGTTAGATAAAGACTATACATATGTAGCATATAACCGCTGGATGTTAGTTAAAGACTATACATATGTAGTATATAACCGCTGGATGTTAGTTAAAGACTATACATATGTAGTATATAACCGCTGGATGTTAGTTAAAGACTATACATATGTAGCATATAACCGCTGGATGTTAGATAAATAACCGCTGGATGTTAGATAAAGACTATACATATGTAGCATATAACCGCTGGATGTTAGTTAAAGACAATACATATGTAGTATATAACCGCTGGATGTTAGTTAAAGACTATACATATGTAGTATATAACCGCTGGATGTTAGTTAAAGACTATACATATGTAGTATATAACCGCTGGATGTTAGTTAAAGACTATACATATGTAGCATATAACCGCTGGATGTTAGATAAAGACTATACATATGTAGCATATAACCGCTGGATGTTAGTAAAAGACTATACATATGTAGCATATAACCGCTGGATGTCAGTTAAAGACTATACATATGTAGTATATAACCGCTGGATGTCAGTTAAAGACTATACATATGTAGCATATAACCGCTGGATGTTAGTTAAAGACTATACATATGTAGCATATAACCGCTGGATGTTAGTTAAAGACTATACATATGTAGCATATAACCGCTGGATGTTATTTAAAGACTATACATATGTAGTATATAACCGCTGGATGTTAGTTAAAGACTATACATATGTAGTATATAACCGCTGGATGTTAGTTAAAGACTATACATATGTAGTATATAACCGCTGGATGTTAGTTAAAGACTATACATATGTAGCATATAACCGCTGGATGTTAGTTAAAGACTATACATATGTAGCATATAACCGCTGGATGTTAGTTAAAGACTATACATATGTAGCATATAACCGCTGGATGTTAGTTAAAGACTATACATATGTAGTATATAACCGCTGGATGTTAGTTAAAGACTATACATATGTAGTACATAACCGCTGGATGTTAGATAAAGACTATACATATGTAGCATATAACCGCTGGATGTTAGATAAAGACTATACATATGTAGTATATAACCGCTGGATGTTAGTTAAAGACTATACATATGTAGTATATAACCGCTGGATGTTAGTTAAAGACTATACATATGTAGTATATAACCGCTGGATGTTAGTTAAAGACTATACATATGTAGTATATAACCGCTGGATGTTAGTTAAAGACTATACATATGTAGCATATAACCGCTGGATGTTAGTTAAAGACTATACAAATGTAGTACATAACCGCTGGATGTTAGTTAAAGACTATACATATGTAGTACATAACCGCTGGATGTTAGTTAAAGACTATACATATGTAGTACATAACCGCTGGATGTTAGTTAAAGACTATACATATGTAGCACATAACCGCTGGATGTTAGTTAAAGACTATACATATGTAGTACATAACCGCTGGATGTTAGTTAAAGACTATACATATGTAGTACATAACCGCTGGATGTTAGTTAAAGACTATACATATGTAGCATATAACCGCTGGATGTTAGTTAAAGACTATACATATGTAGTATATAACCGCTGGATGTTAGTTAAAGACTACACATATGTAGTACATAACCGCTGGATGTTAGTTAAAGACTATACATATGTAGTACATAACCGCTGGATGTTAGTTAAAGACTATACATATGTAGTATATAACCGCTGGATGTTAGTTAAAGACTATACATATGTAGCATATAACCGCTGGATGTTAGTTAAAGACTATACATATGTAGCATATAACCGCTGGATGTTAGTTAAAGACTATACATATGTAGCATATAACCGCTGGATGTTAGTTAAAGACTATACATATGTAGCATATAACCGCTGGATGTTAGTTAAAGACTATACATATGTAGTATATAACCGCTGGATGTTAGATAAAGACTATACATATGTAGCATATAACCGCTGGATGTTAGTTAAAGACTATACATATGTAGCATATAACCGCTGGATGTTAGTTAAAGACTATACATATGTAGCATATAACCGCTGGATGTTAGTTAAAGACTATACATATGTAGCATATAACCGCTGGATGTTAGTTAAAGACTATACATATGTAGCATATAACCGCTGGATGTTAGTTAAAGACTATACATATGTAGCATATAACCGCTGGATGTTAGTTAAAGACTATACATATGTAGTATATAACCGCTGGATGTTAGTTAAAGACTATACATATGTAGCATATAACAGCTGGATGTTAGTTAAAGACTATACATATGTAGTATATAACCGCTGGATGTTAGTTAAAGACTATACATATGTAGTACATAACCGCTGGATGTTAGATAAAGACTATACATATGTAGCATATAACCGCTGGATGTTAGATAAAGACTATACATATGTAGCATATAACCGCTGGATGTTAGTTAAAGACTATACATATGTAGTATATAACCGCTGGATGTTAGTTAAAGACTATACATATGTAGTATATAACCGCTGGATGTTAGTTAAAGACTATACATATGTAGTATATAACCGCTGGATGTTAGTTAAAGACTATACATATGTAGCATATAACCGCTGGATGTTAGATAAAGACTATACATATGTAGCATATAACCGCTGGATGTTAGTAAAAGACTATACATATGTAGCATATAACCGCTGGATGTCAGTTAAAGACTATACATATGTAGTATATAACCGCTGGATGTCAGTTAAAGACTATACATATGTAGCATATAACCGCTGGATGTTAGTTAAAGACTATACATATGTAGCATATAACCGCTGGATGTTAGTTAAAGACTATACATATGTAGCATATAACCGCTGGATGTTAGTTAAAGACTATACATATGTAGCATATAACCGCTGGATGTTAGTTAAAGACTATACATATGTAGTATATAACCGCTGGATGTTAGTTAAAGACTATACATATGTAGTACATAACCGCTGGATGTTAGATAAAGACTATACATATGTAGCATATAACCGCTGGATGTTAGATAAAGACTATACATATGTAGTATATAACCGCTGGATGTTAGTTAAAGACTATACATATGTAGTATATAACCGCTGGATGTTAGTTAAAGACTATACATATGTAGTATATAACCGCTGGATGTTAGTTAAAGACTATACATATGTAGTATATAACCGCTGGATGTTAGTTAAAGACTATACATATGTAGTATATAACCGCTGGATGTTAGTTAAAGACTATACATATGTAGTATATAACCGCTGGATGTTAGTTAAAGACTATACATATGTAGTATATAACCGCTGGATGTTAGTTAAAGACTATACATATGTAGTATATAACCGCTGGATGTTAGTTAAAGACTATACATATGTAGTATATAACCGCTGGATGTTAGTTAAAGACTATACATATGTAGTATATAACCGCTGGATATTAGTTAAAGACTATACATATGTAGTATATAACCGCTGGATGTTAGTTAAAGACTATACATATGTAGTATATAACCGCTGGATGTTAGTTAAAGACTATACATATGTAGTACATAACCGCTGGATGTTAGATAAATAACCGCTGGATGTTAGATAAAGACTATACATATGTAGTATATAACCGCTGGATGTTAGTTAAAGACTATACATATGTAGTATATAACCGCTGGATGTTAGTTAAAGACTATAGATATGTATTATATAACCGCTGGATGTTAGTTAAAGACTAAGCGGTTATATACTACATATGTATAGTCATTAACTAACATCCAGCGGTTATATACTACATATGTATAGTCTTTAACTAACATCCAGCTGTTATATGCTACATATGTAGAGTCTTTAACTAACATCCAGCGGTTATGTACTACATATGTATAGTCTTTAACTAACATCCAGCGGTTATATGCTACATATGTATAGTCTTTAACTAACATCCAGCGGTTATATACAACATATGTATAGTCTTTAACTAACATCCAGCGGTTATATACTACATATGTATAGTCTTTAACTAACATCCAGCGGTTATATACTACATATGTATAGTCTTTAACTAACATCCAGCGGTTATATACTACATATGTATAGTCTTTAACTAACATCCAGCGGTTATATATGTAACGGATTTTCTGGCCTAGCCTGACCCACCCAATCTCACATTGGCCCCTGTGGTCTAACCAGTCCCCATTACAGTGTAGTGTCTGGTGGTGCACCTGTTGGCAACAGGACTCCTGAGTCTCCCGCACGATGTTGTGTGGGGAATGCCAACCCAGACAGGCAGCTGAGGTAGTGTACTTGAGTCCTACCTATATCCAGTGCAGCGCATCCACCTCATCAGGATCCCAGCGTCCGCTTGTGGATGGTCCTGGTGAGGAACTCCTCTGTGGTGCACTCCTCTGTGTAATCACTCCACACTTACACACGAGGGTATGAGTTAACAAGATCATCTTTATTGACTTGCGGCGGGCCAGCTGCCCCTCACAGCGGTTGTACTCAGCCGCTCATGTTCACCGCACTTCCCTTTGAAAGGTGTCCTTTCCCAAATTGGTGGATTCCCTATCTCCCCTTAGGGAGATATTCCCTGTGCCAGGTCCCTGGTCACAGTCTCATGAGCTGTCTCCTCCCAAGTCTGTAGTCAGACTTGCTCTTTGTCTCATCATCTACTACCAACTCTACTGAACTCCACTGATGATCTAACTTTTGAGCAGTGCTGTGCCTTATGTATCCTCTGGGGGCAGGCACAACTCTGACATCACTAATCATGGATTCAGAGCATGTGACCACTCCCATCCATACATAGGGCACCTCACCAGGGTGTGAGGGCAAACCTCCATAATAACTGCTGGCATGCCCATAACTTACCAGGCCTTACTGTCAGCAGGAGAGATGACTGCAGTCCATTTTACAGCATGGTTACATATACTACATATGTATAGTCTTTAACTAACATCCAGCGGTTATATACTACATATGTATAGTCTTTAACTAACATCCAGCGGTTATATGCTACATATGTATAGTCTTTAACTAACATCCAGCGGTTATATGCTACATATGTATAGTCTTTATCTAACATCCAGCGGTTATATACTACATATGTATAGTCTTTATCTAACATCCAGCGGTTATATACTACATATGTATAGTCTTTATCTAACATCCAGCGGTTATATACTACATATGTATAGTCTTTATCTAACATCCAGCGGTTATATACTACATATGTATAGTCTTTAACTAACATCCAGCGGTTATATACTACATATGTATAGTCTTTAACTAACATCCAGCGGTTAAATGCTACATATGTATAGTCTTTATCTAACATCCAGCGGTTATATGCTACATATGTATAGTCTTTAACTAACACCCAGCGGTTATATGCTACATATGTATAGTCTTTATCTAACATCCAGCGGTTATATACTACATATGTATAGTCTTTATCTAACATCCAGCGGTTATATACTACATATGTATAGTCTTTATCTAACATCCAGCGGTTATATACTACATATGTATAGTCTTTAACTAACATCCAGCGGTTATATACTACATATGTATAGTCTTTACCTAACATCCAGCGGTTATATACTACATATGTATAGTCTTTAACTAACATCCAGCGGTTATATACTACATATGTATAGTCTTTAACTAACATCCAGCGGTTATATACTACATATGTATAGTCTTTAACTAACATCCAGCGGTTACATACTACATATGTATAGTCTTTAACTAACATCCAGCGGTTACATACTACATATGTATAGTCTTTATCTAACATCCAGCGGTTACATACTACATATGTATAGTCTTTATCTAACATCCAGTGGTTATATACTACATATGTATAGTCTTTAACTAACATCCAGCGGTTACATACTACATATGTATAGTCTTTATCTAACATCCAGCGGTTACATACTACATATGTATAGTCTTTATCTAACATCCAGCGGTTATATGCTACATATGTATAGTCTTTATCTAACATCCAGCGGTTATATACTACATATGTATAGTCTTTATCTAACATCCAGCGGTTATATACTACATATGTATAGTCTTTAACTAACATCCAGCGGTTATATGCTACATATGTATAGTCTTTATCTAACATCCAGCGGTTATATGCTACATATGTATAGTCTTTAACTAACACCCAGCGGTTATATACTACATATGTATAGTCTTTATCTAACATCCAGCGGTTATATACTACATATGTATAGTCTTTATCTAACATTCAGCGGTTATATACTACATATGTATAGTCTTTATCTAACATCCAGCGGTTATATGCTACATATGTATAGTCTTTATCTAACATCCAGCGGTTATATACTACATATGTATAGTCTTTATCTAACATCCAGCGGTTATATGCTACATATGTATAGTCTTTAACTAACATCCAGCGGTTACATACTACATATGTATAGTCTTTATCTAACATCCAGCGGTTACATACTACATATGTATAGTCTTTATCTAACATCCAGCGGTTATATGCTACATATGTATAGTCTTTAACTAACATCCAGCGGTTATATGCTACATATGTATAGTCTTTAACTAACATCCAGCGGTTATATACTACATATGTATAGTCTTTAACTAACATCCAGCGGTTATATGCTACATATGTATAGTCTTTAACTAACATCCAGCGGTTATATGCTACATATGTATAGTCTTTAACTAACATCCAGCGGTTATATGCTACATATGTATAGTCTTTAACTAACATCCAGCGGTTATATACTACATATGTATAGTCTTTAACTAACATCCAGCGGTTATATGCTACATATGTATAGTCTTTAACTAACATCCAGCGGTTATATGCTACATATGTATAGTCTTTAACTAACATCCAGCGGTTATATGCTACATATGTATAGTCTTTATCTAACATCCAGCGGTTATATGCTACATATGTATAGTCTTTAACTAACATCCAGCGGTTATATGCTACATATGTATAGTCTTGGCAATACTGTACTGGGACTTTAATATCAGGCGCCCAATATATTTTCTTTGTTTTGCACAGTCACCCTCCGACATAGGTAGTCAGGTATATATTTTTCAGGCAGCCGCCCATCACTAATTTATTTGTGAATATTTGGGTTTTCCACATTGAATATATTATCCTTTATCAATCCTTATAAACTTAAGCTATTTGAATGCATGGTTTTCGTATTTTTTTTTTACAAGGCAAAACCCCCCAAATAAATCTAATGAATGCTGTAGCTATTGAGTAAGCAATTCATTAATATACAGTACTTTGTTTTGTTACAGGTTTCTTTCGACTGGAACACCATTTTGCGGCTTGGCATTTTCATTTATGATGGGGAACACAACAGTGGGAAAAATGTGTTAATGAGATGTGCAATGCTATTTACAATGCATTCCAGGCTGATCATATGCCATTTCCCAGGGTAGAAAGTTTGCGTACTGTGGCAAGTGAATTTTACAGCAACTGGAATTTTCCAAATTGTGTTGTCTGTATAGATGGTAAACATAAAAATAATAAAAAAAATTCGGGCACAGTGTATTACAATTATAAACATTTCCATGCTATTGTCTTGCAAGCTGTTGCAGACGCAACATTTACATTTATTGCAATGGATGTAGGAGCATAGGCAGAGAAACGCAATGGTGGGGTGTTTAGAGCCTCATCCCTCTATCAGCTAATAGGAGACAAGACATTGCAGTTACCTTTGGGTAAAAGCTTGCCATTGAGTACAACAAGCCAAAAGTTGCCTCATGTACTGTTAGCGTATGAGGCCTATCCGTTGCTCACATACCTCACGAAGCCGTACAGTCCACAAGGATTAACAAAAGAAGAGATATTTCATTACAGACTTTCCAGAGCAAGACGCGGTGTGGAGTGTGCCTTCTGCATTATGACTGCTAAATGGCGAATACTATTAAAAGCTATAGAAACGTCTGTGCCAAATGCAAAGAGCATAGTAAAATGTGTGGCTTTACTACACAATATTGTCATTGATTTGGAAGGCACTACTGGTGTGCATCACTGGCTCGTGTGCCTGCAGCTGATACCCAGCTTCATAGATCTGGGGCAAATAATGCACCTGCAAACATAGCAAAAAGTACTCGCGATTCCTTCAAAGATTATTTTAATGCCGATGGAGCTGTCCCATGGCAAAATAGTATTTGGTTATTGTTAATAACCAATAAACATAAGAAATCTGACCTTGTTTCCTTGTACTTCATTAATGAATTTAGTATGTGATATAATATTTATCCATTGATTTGTAATTTTCAATTTGTAAAACTGCTTTCATATAGTATTTTTAAATTAGACTAAAAACATAGACATTGCGTGAAAAAATAAGTAATTTATTAACATGGGCAATGGGAAAACTTGCAACACTCGATATAATTTTTTTTAAAAACCTGGTAGAAAAATTACACATAACAAAGTCTATATCCAATAAAAAGCTGGTCCTAACTTTATTTTTCTTGTACCGCCTTCAAAACAACTGATTCAATTTCAGGCCGTACACACAATTTTTTAACAGGGTCCAAAGTATTCATGTAAGGTAGAAGGTAGACAGGGAGAAGGTGATACCCCGCTCTAACCACTGCGAATACCTGTATTACTGTTTTAAGGTGTGTGTGCTACCAGGGTGGACAAATATGGCGAAAGGGAGATGAGTTGTGGCCAAAAAAACACCTCTCATATAGAAAAGACCCTCTTTAATAGTGCACAACAGACCTATTGCTTATACTATATATAGATCTAGGGATGCAGATGTGGCCAACTGTTAAATTTGTAAAACTTTATTCATGTATTAACTAATAGAAATAAACTTAAATGTAGAACTGTGAACCATGCCATATATTTATTCTAATGACAATGTCCTGTCCATGTTTTTTTTAACACAACTCATCTCCCTTTCTGCCATGTAAGGTAGAAGGCTTTTAAAAAAAAATCCAAGTCATCATCAGATTTGCCTTTAAATACATTAGTAATCATTTCTATTTTTTTCTCCTCTAGGGCAGGGGAGCGCAAACTTTTTCAGCTGCGCCCCCTGCCTGCTCCCCCTTACCTTGCTCGGAGGCATCAAATTACGCCGTGACCCCGTTACCATGGAGATGGGCGCGTGACGTCACTCCGCATGGCACCATGGCAACGCGTCCCTCCAGCTCTTCAGAATCCCGGTAAGCTAGTTGCAGAGGCCTCACGCAATTCCCCGCCATTTCATTTAAATGCCTGTGGGAAGAGCGCATGGTCTCTGCAACCGCCCGCGCCACCTCCCCCCCCAGACAAATCTGCCGCACCCCTGCTCTAGAGAACTCATTTGTTTTTTTAATTCACTGGTGGCCTTAGTTTTGTGGGGTTGGGGCTCTGGGGATGTCGCAGTTTCACACAATGAATCCTCATCCAGAGTAACATCCCCAGATACGCCCTCTTTCATTATGTTCAAGATTGCAGGCGTTATTTGTTCTTTGAGAAACTCCATACTCTTGAAGAATGGCCAGGATGATGTCTTTTCGGACGCACTGGTACCTGCGCCCCCCGAGCGCCGAGGTTTCATTTTCTTCACTTCTCTCCTGAACGAATCTCGTAAATTCTTCCATTTTCCTTTTGCAAAATCGCCTAAAAAATATAATACAACAAACAGATTAACATCAAATGGTAAAGCAATTTGCATTAAACACCATTTTTTAAACAATTGCAGGCTATGGTACAAGCCTTCTGCTATTAAACATTAAACACTAGGCTATGCAGGGGAGTGCAAAGTGGGGGGGCGCAAGCTTTTCTAGGGGGAGTGCGGCTGTTACAGAGGCCCCGCGCATTCCCGCAGATATTTAAAATAAATGCGGGGAATTGCGCAAGGCCTCTGTAACGGTTTACTTACCTTGCTTTTCAACGACGCGTCTCCATGCGGGGTCACGTGACGTCACATGACCCCGCAACGTCATTTGACGCCAGAGCCGTGTGGGGGGTTGGGGGGGAGACGCGGAGGGCGCATGAAGGAAACTTTTCACACGCCTGGGCTATGGCACAAGCATTTTGCCATTAAACATTTGACACTACTTCAAAATGATTAACACAATGTACTTACGTGTGATGGACAATATTTCTCCAATTTCTCATGCAAGAAGCGGTCGTGGCACACCTTTCTGCGCCGATCCCACAAAGGATCTCGTTTGTGAACTTTGGAAATCAATTGTTTAATGGTTGAATTATCCATAGTATTGTATATATAGTTTATAAGCAAAGCCCTGCTGCAGAGTTCAAACTGATGAAAGTAATGCCTCTGGAAGAAATCATTAACATGTGGTTTCTCTCTGATTGGTTCACAGTCACGTGACACGGCAGTCGCTTGAAAAGACACATTTCTGTGTCTCTTCCACACGCTGCCGCTTCGCTGTGCGCACTATGGTTGGCCTCATAGGGAACAGGTTTGTTGTTCGCGCCGCGTGCCATCGCGGGCACTATAATCGCGGCCTTATTCTCCCTCATTTCTTCCTCAAACCCCCTCTCACATCCCCCCTTTCTCTTATCTTCCTATCCCTCCCAGTTGCCCCTCTTCTTCATTGTTGTATAACACCACCTCTCCTTTTCCTCCCTTATCTCCCCCTCCTTTCTCTCACGTCCCCTCTCCCTTCTTTCTTTCATATCCCTTCCCCACCCTCTCTTGCACCCCCCCTTCTTGTATCTCTTACTTTCCCCCCCTGTGCTTTCTCATCCCATTCTCCCTTGTTTCTCTCATATCCCCCCCTCCCTCCTTTCTCATCCCATTCTCCCTTGTTTCTCTCATATCCCTCTCCCTCCTTTCTCATCCCATTCTCCCTTGTTTCTCTCACATCTCCGTCCTCTCCATACTTTCTCTTACACCTGTTTCTCCTTCCTCACACTCCACTCCCTCATCTCCCCCTCCCTCTTATCTCGAATACCCCTCTCCCTTGTTTCGCTCTCATACCATCTTCTCCCTTCTTTCTATCTCACATCCCCTCTCTAACTCTCATCTCCCCCTCTCCCTTCTCTCCTCCATGCACGCCCCCCCTTTGCATTGTGTTGCAGGCCCCTCTTGCAATGCAGGGGTTTAATGTTCAGCAACTTATTGACTGCTTAACCCTTGGCTGCCTGGGGGTGGTTAGCAACACGCTGCAAAGATATCTCATCAGGGCTGTGCGTAAATATCATTTTAAATGCCTATTATTTTAACCCCTCGGCGGCCAGCGGTGCATTTACAAAATAAGATTTAAGGCCTCGTCTACAGCGTATCCATGACAACTGCCTTTGCCAATCACAGCACAAAGGAGCTTTTTGATTGGTCAACTTGCCCAGGTGAGGTGTTCTCAGCAGCAGGGGGCAGCACTGGGCTAAGCCCCACAGGTACAGTGAAGGAGCCGGGCAGGCTGAGTCTCTCATTATCACTCAGTCACATGACTCCTAACCCATCCCCACTCCCTATTCCCAGGACTATTGGGAGTTTTCTGTATTTCACGGAAATATTAAAACCAATTATTTTCACCTGTCATTTTTACAAGATTTATCAATGGCCTGGTATTCATAAGACTGAGCGATGTGTTATTATATATCTCTGCATGTTATTATATCACTCTGTGTCATTATATTGCAAACATTATTATATCTTTCTGTGTGTTGTTATATCACTCTGCTTGTTGTTATATCTGTAGGATGCATTCAACATAAGGTAAACCTGAGGTAAATGTAGAGTCTATTTGAATCCCCTATAGGTTTCCGGCCCCTCTCGGTTCAATGCACTTTAATTTTAGATGCTTGGGAATAAACAGCCCCACCCCCTCTCCTGGCTGGGACCCAGGTGCTTTGCTTGCTCACCTACTTTCTCTGTTCCCTCCCCACCTTTCTGTCACCTCCCTCCCTCTGTCACTCTATTTCCACCTCGTTTCTCCTCCCTCTATCAGTCTCTATTTCTCCTTACTCTCATCCTCCTCCCCCCCCCCCCCCCCCTCTGCATGTTCCCCAGGCTCTCTGCCAGGGAACGGATGCTTATAGCCTGAGTAACATCCTCTCTGGCAAAGTCCTTTTCCCGTCTCCATAAAGTAAAAGCGGTGGGGGGATGAAGGAGAGAACGGGGAGAGGCAGGTCCTTCTGATCCCTGCACAGGATGCTTCTCCCACCCTCTCTGGGAAATATGTCAGTGCACCCCCCCCCCCCCCCTAAATCTTCCACACAAGAACCTACAATGCTGTTGTTCTTTCTATATCTATGGGATAATTAAAAAGTCAGGTCCATGTAGGACCTTCTAATTCTCATGTCCTTGTGACAGACTAGATACTCGTTTCCAAAACCATACACTAGCATTGGCCCTTCCCATTGCTGTAGCAAGGCCCTTCTTCATCCAGGTCTCCCCCGAGAGTCCGAAAACAAGCCAGTCCTCCATGGTCTTCACCATTACAGAAATCCAGGAGTGGCCAACTCAAGGGCCACCGACAGGTCAGGTTCTAAGGATATCACTGCTTCAGCACAGGTGGCTCAGTTGTTGATTGAGCCACCGGTGCTGAATCAGGGATACCCTTAGAACCTGACTTGTTGGTGGCCCTTGAGGACTGGCGTTGGCCACCCCTGCAGTAGTCCCTCATTGGAACATGAGCTGCCAGTTTGCATGCGCGGCGGTTCAGCCTTTGTAATATTGACCAGTCTCCACCCCATCTGGGAAGGTCCTCCTTGGGTTCCAGATTTACTTCAATACATCAACTGCGCCTGTTCTTGCATAGCCTAACCTCATTTGTTACCTCGCTAGCTGCTGTATACAAAGGCCCAACATTAGAAGTGTTTATTTCAGGTGCACGGTTACTCGCGAGAGCATATAATGCAAGGATCTTCAACTAGCTCTCCACAGGGGCCAGATCAGAACACATGCAGGAGGAGAAGGGCCACAGGTTTCCTGGAATGTCATTTTAGATACATTTAAAGACATGAACGTTATTATATTTCAACATTTTGTAATCATTTAGAACATCTGTACCATATATAAATAGTTCTTGAATATTTCTCATGGAAATTTTTGTACGCATCTGACACTGTAGGGCGTCTTTTACTGCTCTTATGTCTGTATTGTCATTGTTCATAGTTGGCTGTGACATACAGGGGGTGTGTATAAATCCTTGTATGCAGCATCTCTCTGCTCTGCAGAGCGAGGGGTTAACGCCATGTGTGGCTCCTGTAAGGATCTTTGTATTTGGGAAGTGAAGCTCAGCGTTTCCAGTAGGGAGGAAAAGGAGGGGTGGGAATAACATAGTACTATTCCAGCAGCTTGAAGGGGAGCTATGTACGGTACCCAGTGTAGCTCTATATACTGCCTGCTGCAGGAACAGCAGAGGCTGCAGTGATCTAGCGAGCACACTGTCGCACTCCACCTGCTGCAGGAATAGTGTAGCCTGACATTAGGATTATGAGGCCTCCTTCGCAACTCTCAAGGAGGGGAGGGGCAGTCACTTCTGCCCCAGGGCAGGAGGGAGGGGCTGCGTTGAGAACCAGATGATCAGGGCGGGTGACATTCCTGCTGCTCAGAGAGGAACACCTCCCATCAGGAGAAAAACACAGCTCTGCAGAGCATTGCCACCAGCATTTTGCAGAGCGTCACAACTGGGCAACGTCAATCCTTGAGACCCATAGAGCACCGCCTCATGAATATTGCTCAACTTCAATATAATAGCACTCGGCAGACTACTGCAAGTGAACCACTTCAATCCTATTGAGACCTGCAGAGCATCGCAACATTACCATGAATCTGCGTTCACTCATTCCTGCCAGGGATGCACAGGCTTTGCCAGTGTTAGAGCCGCTTGCTCTGTAGGCTGCTATTACGGTTCTCAGGCACAGATCCACATAAGGGTGCTAAGCTTTAGCTCCCATCCATATGATGGGAAAAAAGCGTGCTAAAGCCTAGCACCCTTATGTGGATCTGGGACAAAGGTGCTCTGCAGAGCATCATGCCACAATAGTTACAGCTTTGTGAAGAGCATTTCACCACGATGACAGAAACATTTCTGGAACTAAAAGCTGCAAGCTTTACCTCATTCAATACCCCGCAGAGCGTCCCCACTTGACGTGGGGTTGTGTGAAATAATAAGTTTGCCAAATAAACCATGACCGCTGAAATTGAGCTGGAAAAGGAGGTCCCCTTGCGGTTTATTCTATTTTATAAAAAAGAAAATGTTGAAAAAGTAATACATTAATTACAAAAAAGACACTCGTTCCGCAGCCCGAGAGGCTGTGAGCAGGCACCTAAACCTCAAGCAATGGTGTGAATATCCGGCACACGCAGTGAAAGGGGTTTGCAAAACGTCACTTCTCATCCCAAAAATAAATCCCTCTGCCCCAGCGCAGGGCGTGTGCACTTGGGCGCTTAACACCTTTCCCCGCCGAGAGCTCCCCGACACAATGCAGACGCCCTGAACTGTTTAGGCTCAAAGTGTATGGGCATGGGGGGGGGAGGTAGGGGCACCAACAGCTTTGTATGGGCATCAGGGACATTCTGCCCCAAAACAGATCGACCCCTTTCAGTGCTAGAACAGCAATGTTAGGGGCTCTAGCACTCGGGGGGTTAATAAAGTACACAGAGCAGTGGTGCTCAACTCTAGTTCTCAACCCCCCCCCCCTGCCCCCCAACAGGTCAGATGGAGGATCCTCACAGCTCCATCTCACGACTGGCCTCCTGTCCGTGGAATATCAACAAGTCTAGCGCCCATTAAAATCCCACAATGAAGGCTAGCTTGCACGGCACCATAATGGGTAACTTCTTCGCTAACTGGGAAGGGGTTAACAACAGAATGATACCAACAACAAAAAAAAACAAACAGACAGTAAAAACCCTATAAAGTCATATATTATATACAAGGAGTGTTTAGGGGGGGTGTTAATCCTTTAACCTCTCCCATTAAACGCACTTTCCGAAACTCCATAGGATCCCAAGTTAACCCCTGTGCAGTCAGAGCGGTTAACCGGCACAGTCAAGTGGTTAGGAAGCCGGGCGCAGAGCCACTGATGGGTTTATTAGTCCTCAGTCACAGCAGGGTTAATCGGCCAGCACCCCCCTCCGTGAGAAGCAGCCACTGGTGCCGTGGCATGAAGAGGCATTGGGGAGTCACAGGGTGCACGCTGCATTAAAGCGGTCAGAGGGTGCAAATGACAGAGTGCCGAGGAAGGTGCCATGTTCTTTTACCAAGGTACCCAACAGATGCCAAATACAGACTGGCACATACAGTGCAGGCTGAGATACAGGCACTGGCACACAACTAGCTCACTGATACCCAGGCAAGCAATGCCAGACTGGCACACACGAGTTGGCAGAATACCACACACAAATAATGCCAGACTGGCACATACACACAGGCACTTACAACCAAACACACATCGTGGCACATGGGCGGGCGGGCGGGCGGGCAGGCACACACACGGGTGCAGACAGATATACAGTGCGTGCAGGGGCACAGCCTTAATCTCTGCAAGAGGAATTAAAAGTACCCCTCCCACACGCGTGAAAAAAAATTTCTTTGGTTTTTGTGTTGAAAAAAATAATAATTATATATATAAAAAAAAAAAATGGTAGAAATCCTGATGACTTTCAGTAGGTACAAAAACACTGTCCTGTTTAGTCCATAGTTCCAGAGGCTGCCGCCTTTAATATCGCCAGGTGGGCAACGGTGCTCCTCCAGAACGAAAATCCCCGGCAGAGATGTGGTTGGTGTACCTCTTGGGGCAGGGAGGGCGGGGGTCTCACGGAGCCCCCAGGTATCCAAAGTGATTCTGGTCCGATTCGCTGAGCTGTAGGCTGGGTTTGCTTTCGAGGGGATCCTGTCCACACTGCACGGAGGGTCGGACCTTGAAGAAGTCCGACACATAGCGCACCTGGGGGAGGGTGGGGGAGAGGTAAGTGAGAGGCAGCCACCGCGGGACCACCTGCTTGTCAGATTGCAGGCCAGGATTCCCCCTGCTTCTATGTAATCTCCCCTCCCCCGCAAAAGACAAAGCAGTGGGTAGTACAGCACTATAGTGAGCAGGGCAAACTTACAGTGAGTATGGCCACCAGTGCCCCCTGTAGGAGCCCCACCAGCACGTCGCTCCAGTGATGCTTGTAGTCCGACACCCGTGTGTATCCCACGTACAGAGCGAAGGAGATGAGGAAGAACTGCAGCGTGGGACGCAGCAGGCGAGCCCACTTACCACATAACCGAGCATGGATGTACAGCTGGGGAGGGGAGGGGGAGTGGGGGGGTGGAGAGGGAAAGAGTAAGGGTTACTGCAAGTGGGGAGCAGAGAGAGAGAGACTGATGGGATGGGGGAGGGAGAAGGAAAAAAAGGGGGAGCGGAAAAGAGATATAGAAAACTTAAGAGGGAAAAAGAATATCATAAAATGATGGAAGGAAGAAATAATGATCTAAACAGAGAGATATAGAAGAGAGGGAGGGATTGCAGCAAAAGATATACTCACAGACAGGAATAACATGCAGTACATGCCAAAGGAAGAGTGTCCGGAGTAGAAGGAGAGCCTGGAATATAAAACATGACAAGGTCACAGAACAGCCCGACGCTCCGCAGCTCACACAGGAGTATCCTCACACTCAGAGACCCGGACACATCTTGAGACATTCACATATAGAGAAACCTTCCACACCCTCACACCAGGGGACCTACATGTCCAGAGACTCCCACACAGTGAAACCCTTAGAATTCGGAAATGGGGACTCCTATATTCTGCCCAGGGCCACACCAAGTCCCTCACCCAGAACGCCCTACAGAGGGAAACACACTGCGGGATGGGGTTTGCCTATAGCCGGAGACCTTTGCACAGTGGGACCCCTAAAACACTCAAGCAGTAGGTGATCTCTCCCAGCTACACAAACACAGGGAAAACCCCAACATCGTGCCAACATGGGGAGGGGGTACCAGTTCTCACCTGGACTCGGTGACATTGGCGTGGCTCCCTCGACAGTTGAACTCTGTTACGTAGCCCGAGCAGTTTATGGACTTCCAATCCGGGTTGCAGACAGCCAGGAAGTTTGGGCGCGGGCGACCAATCATGTACTTGGCGAGGTCAGTGAGGGATTGGCTGACCGAGGCCCCGAAGAGGTAGGTCCCGACCACCTTGTACAGCGCGGCCACGTAATTATTACACTCTGAGCGCGAGTACAGACGCTTGGTGAACACCATGTACATTTCACCCGAGGTGATCTGAGGGGATATAGCGGCGAGATCATGTCGTCAGCACATGGACACATGGTACAGGTGTCACCATGTGGTGAGAAGGACACACACCATGGTCTGTTATCGGCAGTGGGAGGTCAATGCTCTCTGTCACTATAACCCTGCCTGGAAGGGACTCCACCGGTTTCTTCTGACTGTCGAGGACACCCTCTGGTCAGAGTGACAGCCCCCTCTGTCTGTCTCACCATTCAGTCAGAGGGACAAGTCTCTGTGAGGTTGATCCCTTTCGTTAGTGTCCCCTGCAAAGGTAGGGACATACGCCAGGGGCCCCTTCTATCTGTGTCATGGTGTCACCCTGTGGTGGGAGTAGCAGACTCCTCAGGTCACTTGTGTCACCCTGCACTGCGAGGGAAATTCTCCATTCCCCAATGTCACTGCCACCCCTCTGTCCCCATGCGTACGTACGATGATGACTGTGCAGGAGATGGTGACCCCAGCCATCAGCCCATGCGTGATGGTATCCTCACGGTACGGGTACCTGATCGATTCGTCGTCACAGTAGAAGCCACGTTTGTAAGGGGAGTTCACCAGCGTCATGATGATGAATGGCAGGGATGCTGGAAAGACACAGCGGCAGGGAGTGAGATCGTGTGACATTAGAGTGTAAGCTCTTGTATCTAACCCTCTATACTTTTAAATTCACCCTCGCAGCAAAAAGGTGCCATTATGTTTACATAACTATGATCATGTACTAGCTATGCTAATTAGCTAAAGGTACTGAGCTTCAACCCATAGGAAGACTAACACAGGAGCACTCAGCTCTTAACATCCCACTGACAACCAGATGAGAAAAAAACATAATGACAGTGAACACACACACACACACACACACACACACACACACACACACACACACACACACACACACACACACACACACACACACACACACACACACACACGCACGCCAGTCAGTATCCAGCACTGAATCTGAGCATTTCATAATCACTACATGGAGTTCTTTTTATCCCTAACAGAAATGTGCAGAAAATGCCATTTAAACCCACACAGCTGTGGTAGCCCCCCTGAGCTGCAGTGACAGGAGTCAACAGGCCCGTGGCACTGCAGGGGTTACACCCGTATGGGTGCAGCATGTGGATTACTTGAGCAGGTCTGAGGTCTCCCTCCCTTTCCCTCCCTCCCGCACCCTGAGCGTGTCTGGCTGGTTCTAGCACATGGCGAGAGTTCTCCACGTGGCCTCTGCTTGTCTCCTCACTAAGGCTGCGCTTATAGTGCTGGTGACGTTGCAGCAAAACAAATGTATTGCCACCGTCGCGTGCGCTTATAGTAAGCGCGACGCAGTGACGGGAGCGACGCAAATTCTTGAAGCCGGTCAAATTTGATTTTTCAGAGGCTGTCGCCACATGTGACAGCCTCTGAACCAATCAAAGACCTGGTCGCCCGCGACCTCGCCGGAAAGCGAAATACAACTTTCGCTAGCGGCGACGGCAACAGGTGACGTCATCCGTCGCGTCGCCCGCACTATAAGCGCGGCCCAAGATTGTAAGCACTTTGACCCCCCCACCCCCACCTTGTAAGCACCGACTACAAATAACATTCTCTCTGTACCCCCAAGAGTTCGCCATCTAACGGCCAGGGGAGCAGATCCACATGCCCATCTAGAAGTGAAGGGGTCCCGTTAAATTAGTTGAGATGCACGGCGTTATTTAACCCATTCAGTACAAGAGAGGCCACTGCGGAGCAATCTTACAACACGCTGAGCGCATTAATATACAGAGCCATGTGCCACAGGGCACTCTGGCAGAAGAGGGGCCAACAGCTTTGCAACTCCAGGCCCAAAAGCCTTACATCAGACTACACCGATCCCAAGGATGCAGAGATAAGGGCAGAGCGGTTCGGCGGAACGTCTCCAATGGGGCCTGCTTTTCTCAGATCCCCAAATGCAGCTTTTCACAAGAATATTTCTAGATACATTTAAGGGGAGAATTGAAAATAGCTGCAATGACAATGAATTGCCCGAGAGCCCTGATCACTGCAACTTTGGGATAGATGCGGCCCACTGCTTTTAAGCATCCAATCCTAACAAAAGGAGCTGCATTGTTTTATACCCTTCTGCGTGTGGTGATATCGGTTTGTGCGATACATCGCGATTGCTTCTCGTGGTATTATATGCGTTGTAATATATGTCTCTGGATGACATTACTGTGGTGCTGCGTGGCCCGACTTGGCTTCCCACAGCATTGCCAGACTCGCATTGGAGAGGCTATAAGTCTGTGCAGCCTGGGAGCGTCCAGTCTTAACGGATGCCTCCCTTTGGCTATTTATGAGCATGCACAGAGCACCCACATCCCAGCTCCGGATGAACCTGTAGAAGTGTAATTATAGTGTGTGACCAGACTGTGTCCGCCAGCTCTTTCCTGATCATAACAGAGCACCGACTAATTTTATCCCCAGTGCGTGAATTGTGTGTGTATGTGTACATATTTGGTTACGGTTGTATATTTAAGGTCACTTTCCCCAGTAGCACTCAAGTTACCACAATTAAATATATAATAGTGTGTTTTGGGTGAGAGCGAGTGTGTGTGTTTTGGGTGAGAGCGAGTGTGTGTGTGTGAATTTTGGGTGAGAGCAAGTGTGTGTGTGTGTGTGTTTTGGGTGAGAGCGAGTGTGTGTGTGTGTGTGTTTTGGGTGAGAGCGAGTGTGTGTGTGTGTTTTGGGTGAGAGCGAGTGTGTGTGTGTGTGTGTGTGTGTGTTTTGGGTGAGAGCGAGTGTGTGTGTGTTTTGGGTGAGAGCAAGTGTGTGTGTGTGTTTTGGGTGAGAGCGAGTGTGTGTGTGTGTTTTGGGTGAGAGCGAGTGTGTGTGTGTGTTTTGGGTGAGAGCGAGTGTGTGTGTGTGTGTTTAGGGTGAGAGCGAGTGTGTGTGTGTTTTGGGTGAGAGCGAGTGTGTGTGTGTGTGTTTTGGGTGAGAGCGAGTGTGTGTGTGTGTGTTTTGGGTGAGAGCGAGTGTGTGTGTGTGTTTTGGGTGAGAGCGAGTGTGTGTGTGTGTTTTGGGTGAGAGCGAGTGTGTGTGTGTGTTTTGGGTGAGAGCGAGTGTGTGTGTGTGTTTTGGGTGAGAGCGAGTGTGTGTGTGTGTTTTGGGTGAGAGCGAGTGTGTGTGTGTGTTTTGGGTGAGAGCGAGTGTGTGTGTGTGTTTTGGGTGAGAGCGAGTGTGTGTGTGTGTTTTGGGTGAGAGCGAGTGTGTGTGTGTGTTTTGGGTGAGAGCGAGTGTGTGTGTGTTTTGGGTGAGAGCGAGTGTGTGTGTGTTTTGGGTGAGAGCGAGTGTGTGTGTGTTTTGGGTGAGAGCGAGTGTGTGTGTGTTTTGGGTGAGAGCGAGTGTGTGTGTGTTTTGGGTGAGAGCGAGTGTGTGTGTGTGTTTTGGGTGAGAGCGAGTGTGTGTGTGTGTTTTGGGTGAGAGCGAGTGTGTGTGTTTTGGGTGAGAGCGAGTGTGTGTATGTGTTTTGGGTGAGAGCGAGTGTGTGTGTGTGTTTTGGGTGAGAGCGAGTGTGTGTGTGTGTTTTGGGTGAGAGCGAGTGTGTGTGTGTGTTTTGGGTGAGAGCGAGTGTGTGTGTGTGTGTGTTTTGGGTGAGAGTGAGTGTGTGTGTGTGTGTGTTTTGGGTGAGAGCGAGTGTGTGTGTGTGTTTTGGGTGAGAGCGAGTGTGTGTGTGTGTTTTGGGTGAGAGCGAGTGTGTGTGTGTGTTTTGGGTGAGAGCGAGTATGTGTGTGTGTTTTGGGTGAGAGCGAGTGTGTGTGTGTGTGTTTTGGGTGAGAGCGAGGGTGTGTGTGTGTGTGTTTTGGGTGAGAGCGAGTGTGTGTGTGTTTTAGGTGAGAGCGAGTGTGTGTGTGTGTTTTGGGTGAGAGCGAGTGTGTGTGTGTTTTTAGGTGAGAGCGAGTGTGTGTGTGTTTTGGGTGAGAGCGAGTATGTGTGTGTGTTTTGGGTGAGAGCGAGTATGTGTGTGTGTTTTGGGTGAGAGCGAGTGTGTGTGTGTTTTGGGTGAGAGCGAGTGTGTGTGTTTTGGGTGAGAGCGAGTGTGTGTGTTTTGGGTGAGAGCGAGTGTGTGTGTTGGGTGAGAGCGAGTGTGTGTGTGTTTTGGGTGAGAGCGAGTGTGTGTTTTGGGTGAGAGCGAGTATGTGTGTTTTGGGTGAGAGCGAGTGTGTGTTTTGGGTGAGTGAGAGACTGAGTGTGTAAGAGTGTAAGCGTGTGTGTTGTGTGTGAGCGCTTGCGAGAGCGAGCAGCGTGAAACCATGCGGTGTGAAAGCGCGAGAATGCGTGTTAGGCTACGGCCCCGCTCCCAGAGTCAGCGCACCTGCGCTGCTGACAGGCGGTGCGCTGAGATACACAGACCGCGATCTGCGGTCTGTAGGGAGCGGGAGCCGGAGCGGGAGGTGGGCGGGAGGTGGGAGGTTTGATCGGGAGGTGGGCGGGAGGTGGGCGGTTTGACAGGGAGGGGGGGCGTGGCTTGAGCGGAGGGACCCGCTACTCTCCCCCCCCCTCCCTCCACGGACTCGGGCTGGAGCTGGAAAGTAAGTTTAAACACACACACGCAGGCACTCATTCATACACACGCACACACACACGCACACACACACACAGGCAGGCACTCACGCACTCATACACACACACGCGCGCACACACAGGCAGGCACTCATACACACACACACACACACACACACACACACAGACAGAGGCAGGCACTCACGCACTCGGGCACACACAGATAGGCATGCACGCACTCAGACACACACACAGAGAAAGGCACTCACCTGCTGTCCCTCCACACTCCTCCCCGCTCCCCGAAGCCTCTCCTCCTCCCGAAGCCTCCCCTCCCCATTGGCTCACAGCCACACACGTCACGCGTCAAAGCTAGAAAACACCATACTGTGGTGTCTCCAGCGGCTGACGCGCTACAGCGTGTAATCAGCTGTGCAGCCAGTGGGGACCGGGACCGGCTCGCGAGGATTCCCCTGCTGGTGGGGAACTCGCGACCCGCCGCCCGCGCCAACGAGCGCAGCGGGACCGAGGCCTTAGTGTGTGAGCGCACGTGATAATTTTTAAAAATGTTTTATTTGACAAGAAACACAAACATGGCTGCCGCGGTCACCAATATAAAGCCACGTGGCGTTTTCTCCCCCCGAGGATGTTGCAGCTTTCCTATTGGCTGACAGAGCGACCCAACCACCACAGTGGCCATAATGTATCACCAGTTTGCCCAGATGTCTGGGGACCACCAAAAAGCTCCAAGGGACCACCAAAAAGCTCCAGGGGACCACCCAGGACTCAAATAATAAAATGATACCTGCGATATTGCAGCTTTAAAATCGCACTGACAGTGTGCGCAGAGCTGTACATCGTTTCGCAGACACACTCCAGAGAACTCCAGTTACAGGATTGCTGCGGCAGACACACACACACACACACACACACACACACACACACACACACAGTTTGTGCAAAGCCTCAAGTACAAATTCACATGGAGTAACAGTGCGTGCGCACACACACACACGCGCGCACACACACACACACGCGCGCGCACACACACGCGCACACACGCGCACACACACGCGCACACACGCGCACACACACACGCACACACACACAGTTTGTGCAAAGCCTCAAGTACAAATTCACATGGAGTAACAGTGCGTGCGTACACACACACACGCGCGCACACACACACACACACACGGGAATGCCTCCAATCCTGTTGATCAGGTTCCATGCGTGCCCTCCTGCATTTGTTTAAGTGAACGTGCTGTTAAAAAACAAGGGAGGCTTCTACGGGGCGCCCTCAGGTCTGTGCCAGCGTCCATAGCGCAGAGCAGCAGCCACACGTGACGGGGAAAGCACTCAACCATGCAACACCGGCTCCAATGCATACATTATTCATATAGATATAGATATATATATAGCGCTGACAGTGGACACAGCTCTGAACAGAGCGTTTTGCAGACAATACATAGACTAGATCTGTTTCCCGAGGCACAGAGAGATGGTGATTTTTTCCCATGTCAGAGGGAGTTCATACATAAAACAGGCACGTATGGCCGCAATGTATTGCTGGCTGGTCTGGCAGCGACGGGGCTTAGATCTGGTCCATATCTGCCAGCTTCCATTACATGTCTAGAAGGATCCTGCAATGATTCCAATTCTGCAGCGCTAAAAGATAACGCCTTTGGGGAAAATACATAGATTTCCATGGGTTGCTGGTCCCATCAGCACTGACGGCGTTAAAAAGCCGTGCTCACCAAAATATGGGGGGTGTGTTTTTCTTTAGGTAAAATAAATGTGTTATTTATGGACTGATGGATGGTTCTGTGAGCATCTGCCCGGCACCGCAGGGGTTAACCTAATAGGGCAGAATCCCGGAATAAGCCGGCTTCCGCTAATTGAATTAGACTGTCTATCTGATTAAGTCCCTGTGGGGATGTGGAAGGTGATTCCTGCCAAATTTGCATGGTGAGGGGAAAAAAAAAAAAAGTTAAATAAATAAGTAAAAGAAGGCAGGTAATTAGACTTTGAGCAGCTGATCCTGGATGCAAACATGAGGTGCGCTGGTAACCCATTCACTGCCAGCGAGGCATCCCATGAAAGAGGTTAAAGGTCAGTTTCACGCAGGGCCAAAGGGACTTTATGCAAAAGGAGCATGCGTCTTTGTTAGTATTAATAAAAATAAGTATTTATTCAATCATTTCTGTAAAGTGGTTTTTTATGCAAAAGGAGCATGCGTCTTTGTTAGTATTAATAAAAATAAGTATTATTCAATCATTTCTGTAAAGTGGTTTTGCAAATGTTAGTGCATTGTGAGTAGTATTAGTTCCATTTGGCGCTATGCACTGTAGCCGCTCTCCTGATAGGATCTCTGACAGGGAGGGATCTGCACAAGTCTGATTACTTTATTACGTGGCGCAGCGGGAACGCGACAAGACACGAAAACCTAAAAACAATAGTGTTACATTCTTATAAAGCCTCTTTCACAGGGCGCGTTCGCAGCGGTCACCGGGCAAAACACGTGCCGAGTGTGGCAGCGGTCACCGGTCAAGACACGGGCCGAGTGCGGAGCGGTCACCGGGCAAAACACGGGCCGAGTGTGGCAGCGGTCACCGGGCAAAACACGGGCCGAGTGTGGCAGCGGTCACCGGGCAAGACACGGGCCGAGTGCGGAGCGGTCACCGGGCAAAACACGGGCCGAGTGTGGCAGCGGTCACCGGGCAAAACACGGGCCGAGTGTGGCAGCGGTCACCGGGCAAAACACGGGCCGAGTGTGGCAGCGGTCACCGGGCAAAACACGGGCCGAGTGTGGCAGCGGTCACCGGGCAAAACACGGGCCGAGTGCGGAGCGGTCACCGGGCAAAACACGGGCCGAGTGCGGAGCGGTCACCGGGCAAAACACGGGCCGAGTGTGGCAGCGGTCACCGGGCAAAACTCGGGCCGAGTGTGGCAGCGGTCACCGGGCAAAACACGGGCCGAGTGCGGAGCGGTCACCGGGCAAAACACGGGCCGAGTGTGGCAGCGGTCACCGGGCAAAACACGGGCCGAGTGTGGCAGCGGTCACCGGGCAAAACACGGGCCGAGTGCGGAGCGGTCACCGGGCAAAACACGGGCCGAGTGTGGCAGCGGTCACCGGGCAAAACACGGGCCGAGTGTGGCAGCGGTCACCGGGCAAGACACGGGCCGAGTGTGGCAGCGGTCACCGGGCAAGACACGGGCCGAGTGTGGAGCGGTCGACGGGCAAAACACGGGCCGAGTGTGGAGTGGTCGACGGGCAAGACACGGGTCGAGTGTGGCAGCGGTCACCGGGCAAGACACGGGCCGAGTGTGGAGCGGTCGACGGGCAAGACAATTAAAAGGAACAGATTGCAAAAATCAACTGAAGAGGGGAGGACAGATTATTTACTCCTATCTCAATAGGGAAATAGAACATGTACATAGAGATGTATGTGCATGCACAACACGCTCTGAAGAGCTTACAATTTAATGTTGCTGCTTGAGAAAGAAAGTGACAAGCAGCAGGTACGCAGATTCACACTCTGTTCAGCCACTTCAAAGGGCAGTAACATTGTCACTAGGTGACTCATGATGAAGAACCCAGAGAGCTTTTAAAGTGTGGAAAATATTGGTCCAATAAAAGTAATCACACTACATACTCACTCTCCCTGGCAGTGCAGGGGTTAAACCCCACCGCACCAGGCATGCTCCTGTTTACAAGCAGCTTGAATTAACCCTTCCACTGCTCCCATAGATAGGACAGCCCTGGCAGTGAGGGCGGTAATACATACAATATTAGGATGGATGTCTGTCCTCTCCATACTGTGAGCAGTAAAGTGATTTGCACACCTTTCAGCGCCCATCCCCCAGTGTAATCAGAGCTAGGACAGCAAATATCACACCCAGGAGAGAGAGAGGCAGAGATTTACTGAGAGAGAAACACACACACACACACACACACACACACACACACACACACACAGGACAGCAAACATCACACCCAGGAGGAGAGAGGCAGAGATTTACTGAGAGAAACACACACACACACACTCAGGACAGCAAACATCACACCCAGGAGGAGAGAGGTGTACACACACACACACACACACACACACACACACACACAGGACAGCAAACATCACACCCAGGAGGAGAGAGGCAGAGATTTACTGAGAGAAACACACACACACACACACAAAATCAGGACAGCAAATATCACACCCAGGAGGAGAGAGAGAGGCAGAGATTTACTGAGAGAGAAACACACACACACACAATCAGGACAGCAAACATCACACCCAGGAGGAGAGAGGTGTACACACACGCACGCACACACACACACACACACACACACACACACACAACACACACACACACACACACACACACACACACAACACACACACGCAGTGGTTTCCAACATTTTTTTGGTTAAGGAATCCCAAGTGAAATTCTGAGGAACCCCCAACCCTCTCTAATAACAAGTCTGTGATGCATTGTAAATTCTTCTGTATTTGATACAATTTTGAAATGACCAGATAATTGAGGGGGATCCTCTAGGGGTGCCAGGGGAACCCTTGTTGAAAAAACACTGCACTATAGTATCGTTACCAACATACAGATAGATAGAAACAGATATGCAGACAGCCAACTATACTAATGATGCATGAACTGTTATCACAACCTGCAAGAGTCATATAAACAGATCTCTATATACACAGACAGCATACAGATGTAATATATACACATGTGAAAAACAGAAAAGACAAACACAGACCTCTTAGATAAGTAAAAAAGATATATAATAGGACACAAGTCCCTATCCTTACTTACAATTAAAGAATCTAGTGCAGCATCAGAGGAATACAAGTGTAAGTTCTACCATAGCAGAGAACAATGTTCCATCAGTGTGAGTGTCCATAGAACATTGCATATAGCTGCCGTCCTCAACTGGAACACTACGTGATGTTCTGCCTGGTAGTGGCCCGTTTGGGGTGCCCGGTAGGATCCGCGTCCCTAGGGAACCGCAATCGCAAGGCTCCCGGCGTCGTGATCCTCTGATCTCTTACGTGTACTCGCGCTCACAGCTGACGTCAGTGATTTGACGCGAGTACACGGAAGAGATCAGAGGATCACGACGCCGGGAGCCTTGCGATTGCGGTTCCCTAGGGACGTGGATCCTACCGGGCACCCCAAACGGGCCACTACCAGGCAGAACATCACGTAGTGTTCCAGTTAAGGACGGCAGCTATATGCAATGTTCTATGGACACTCACACTGATGGAACATTGTTCTCTGCTATGGTAGAACTTACACTTGTATTCCTCTGATGATGCATTAGATTCTTTGATTATAAGTAAGGATAGGGACGCAGCGCAGACAAGGGGGGCGAGGGGGCGGCGCAACGAGGGGGCGGCGCAACGAGGGGGTGGCGCAACGAGGGCAACAAGGCGAGGGGGCAGCG
>NW_027454451.1:0-78616 GCF_040206685.1 Ascaphus truei | reverse complement strand
GGATAGGGGTGGAAAGGCAGGGAGGGGTGGAAGCGTGAAAGGCAGGGAGGGGGTGGAAAGGCAGGGAGGGGGTGGGGGCATGAAAGGCAGGGAGGGGATGGGGGCGTGAAAGGCAGTGAGGGGGTGGGGGCGTGAAAGGCAGGGAGGGGGGTGGGGGCGTGAAAGGCAGGGAGGGGGGTGGGGGCGTGAAAGACAGGGAGGGGGTGGGGGCGTGAAAGGCAGGGAGGGGACGGGGGCGTGAAAAGCAGGGTGGGGGCGTGAAAGGCAGTGTGGGGGCGTGAAAGGCAGGGAGGCGATGGGGGACGTGAAAGGCAGGGAGGGAAGGGGGGGCGTGAAAGGCAGGGAGGGGGCGTGAAAGGCAGGGGGGGCGTGAAAGGCAGGGGGCGTGAAAGGCAGGGGGGGGCGTGAAAGGCAGGGGGGCATGAAAGGCAGGGGGGGCGTGAAAGGCAGGGGGGGCGTGAAAGGCAGGGAGGGGGACAGGAAAGGTGGGGAGGGGGGTGTGAAAGGCGGGGAGGGGGGCGTGAAAGGCGGGGAGGGGGAGCGTGAAAGAAGGGGTGTGAAAAGCGGGAAGGGCGTGGGGGCGTGAAAGGCAAGGAGGGAGGTGGGGGCGTGAAAGGCAGGGATGGGGGCGTGAAAGGCAGGGAGGGAGGCGTGAAAGGCAGGGAGGGGGCGTGAAAGGCAGGGAGGGGGCGTGAAAGCAGGGAGGGGGTGTGAAAGGCAGGGAGGGGGGCGTGAAAGGCAGGGAGGAGGGCGTGAAAGGCAGGGAGGGGGGCGTAAAATGCAGGGAGGGGGGTGGAAAGGCAGGGAGGGGGGTGGGGGCGTGAAAGGCAGAGAGGGGGTCATGAAGGGCAGGGAGGGGGCGTGAAAGGCAGGGAGGGGGCATGAAAGGCACGGAGGGGGGCGTGAAAGGCAGGGAGGGGGGCATGAAAAGGCAGGGAGCGGGGCGTGAAAGGCAGGGAGGGGGGCGTTAAAGGCAGGGAGGGGGGTGGAAAGACAAGATGGGGGGTGGGACGTGAAAGGCAGGGAGGGGGACGTGAAAGGCAGGGAGGGGGGCGTGAAAGGAAGGGAGGGGGGCGTGAAAGGAAGGGAGGGGGGCGTGAAAGGCAGGGAGGTGGGTGGGGGCGTGAAATGCAGGGAGGGGGGCGTGAAAGGCAGGGAGGGGGCGTGAAAGGCAGGGAGGGGCGTGAAAGGCAGGGAGGGGGGCGTGAAAGGCAGGGAGGTGGGTGGGGGCGTGAAAGGAAGGGAGGGGGGCGTGAAAGGCAAGGAGGGGGCGTGAAAGGAAGGGAGGGGGCGTGAAAGGCAGGGAGGGGGCAAGAAAGGCAGGGAGGGGGGTGGAAAGGCATGGGGTAGGGGCGTGAAAGGCAGTGAGGGGGGTGGGGGCATGAAAAGTAGAGGGGGGTGGGGTCGTGAAAGGCAGGGAGGGGGGTAGGGGGCGTGAAAGGCAGGGAGGGGGGAAGCGTGAAAGGCAGGGAGGGGGGTGGAAAGGCAGAGATGGGGTGGGGGCATGAAAGGCATGGAGGGGGTGGGGGCGTGAAAGGCAGGGAGGGAAGGGGGGGCGTGAAAGGCAGGGAGGGGGCGTGAAAGGCAGGGAGGGGACGGGGGCGTGAAAGGCAGGGAGGGACGGGGGCGTGAAAGGCAGGGAGGCGATGGGGGACGTGAAAGGCAGGGAGGGAAGGGGGGGCGTGAAAGGCAGGGAGGGGGCGTGAAAGGCAGGGGGGGCGTGAAAGGCAGGGGGGCATGAAAGGCAGGGGGCGTGAAAGGCAGGGGGGGCGTGAAAGGCAGGGGGGGCGTGAAAGGCAGGGGGGTGTGAAAGGCAGGGGGGGTGTGAAAGGCAGGGGGGGCGTGAAAGGCAGGGGGGGGCGTGAAAGGCAGGGAGGGGGGTAGAGGTGGAAAGGCAGGGAGGGGGGGAAGCGTGAAAGGCAGGGAGGGGGGTAGGGCGTGAAAGAAAGGCAGGATGGGGGCGTGAAAGGCAGGTGAGGGGGGCGTGAAAGGCAGGGATGGGGGCGTGAAAGGCAGGGAGGGGCGGCGTGAAAGGGCAGGGAGGGGGCGTGAAAGGCAGGGAGGGGGCGTGAAAGGCAGGGAGGGGGCGTGAAAAAGTAGGGAGGGGGACGTGAAAGGCAGGGAGGGGGGCGTTAAATGCAGGGAGGGGGGTGGAAAGAAGGGGAGGGGGGTGGGAGGCGTCGAAAGGCAGGGAGGGGGTCGTGAAGGGCAGGGAGGGGCGCGTGAAAGGCTAGGGAGGGGGGCGTGAAAGGCAGGGAGGGGGCGTGAAAGGCAGGGAGGGGGCGTGAAAGGCAGGGAGGGGGGCATGAAAAGGCAGGGAGGGGGGCGTGAAAGGCAGGGAGGGGGGCGTGAAAGGCAGGGAGGGGGGCGTTAAAGGCAGGGGAGGGGGGTGAAAGACAAGATGGGGGGTGGGGCGTGAAAGGCAGGGAGAGGGGACGTGAAAAGGCAGGGAGGGGGCGTGAAAGGCAGGGAGGTGTGTGGGCGGCGTGAAATGCAGGGAGGGGGGCGTGAAACGTAGGGAGGGGGCGTGAAAGGCAGGGAGGGCGCGTGAAAGGCAGGGAGGGGGCGTGAAAGGCAGGGAGGTGTGGGCGTGAAAGGCAGGGAGGTGGCGTGGAGGGCGTGAAAGGAAGGGAGGGGGGCGTGAAAGGCAAGGAGGGGGGCGTGAAAGGAAGGGAGGGGGGGCGTGAAAGGCAGGGAAGGGGACGTGAAAGGCAGGGAGGGGGGTGGATAGGCAGGGAGGGGGGTGGAGGCTGTGAAAGGCAGGGAGGGGGGTAGGGGTGGAAAGGCAGGGGAGGGGGGGAAGCGTGAAAGGCAGGAGGAGGGGGGTGGAAAGGCAGGGATGGGGTGGGGGCATGAAAGGCAGGGAGGGGGTGGGGGCGTGAAAGGCAGGGAGGGGGTGGGGGGAGTGAAAGGCAGGGAGGGGGGTGGGGGCGTGAAAGACAGGGAGGGGACAGGGGCGTGAAAGGCAGGGAGGGGACGGGCGTGAAAGGCAGGGTGGGGGGCGTGAAAGGCAGGGTGGGGCGGGAAAGGCAGGGAGGCGATGGGGTACGTGAAAGGCAGGGAGGGAGGGGGGGGCGTGAAAGGCAGGGAGGGGGCGTGAAAGGCAGGGGGGGGCGTGAAAGGCAGGGGGGCATGAAAGGCAGGGGGGCATGAAAGGCAGGGGGGCATGAAAGAGCAGGGGGGGCAGTGAAAGGCAGGGGGGGGCGTGAAAGGCAGGGGGGGGCATGAAAGGCAGGGGGGGCTTGTGAAAGGCAGGGAGGGGGGTGGAAAGGCAGGGAGGGGGGGAAGCGTGAAAGGCAGGGAGGGGCGGTGGAAAGGCAGGGAGGGGGGGTGGTGGCGTGAAAGGGTGGGAGGGGGGTGGGGGCTGTGAAAGGCAGGGAGGGGGATGGGGGCGTGAAAGACAGGGAGGGGGTGGGGGCATGAAAGGCAGGGAGGGGACAGGGGCGTGAAAGGCAGGGTGGGGGCGTGAAAGGCAGGGGTGGAGGCGTGAAAGGCAGGGAGGCGATGGGGGACGTGAAAGGCAGGGAGGGAAGGGGGGCGTGAAAGGCAGGGGGGGGCGTGAAAGGCAGGGGGGGCGTGAAAGGCAGGGAGGGGGGTGTGAAAGGCAGGGAGGGGGGGCGTGAAAGGCAGGGAGGGGGGCATGAAAAAGGCAGGGAGCGGGGGCGTGAAAGGCAGGGAGGGGGGCGTGAAAGGCAGGGAGGGGGGCGTTAAAGGCAGGGAGGGGGGTGGAAAGACAAGATGGGGGGTGGGGCGTGAAAGGCAGGGAGGGGGACGTGAAAGGCAGGGAGGGGGCGTGAAAGGCAGGGAGGTGGGTGGGGGGCGTGAAATGCAGGGAGGGGGGCGTGAAACGTAGGGAGGGGGCGTGAAAGGCAGGGAGGGCGCGTGAAAGGCAGGGAGGGGGCGTGAAAGGCAGGGAGGTGGGCGTGAAAGGCAGGGAGGTGGGTGGGGGCGTGAAAGGAAGGGAGGGGGGCGTGAAAGGCAAGGAGGGGGCGTGAAAGGAAGGGAGGGGGGCGTGAAAGGCAGGGAGGGGACGTGAAGAGGCAGGGAGGGGGGTGGATAGGCAGGGAGGGGGGTGGAGGGTGAAAGGCAGGGAGGGGGGTAGGGGTGGAAAGGCAGGGAGGGGGGGGAAGCGTGAAAGGCAGGGAGGGGGGGTGGAAAGGCAGGGATGGGGTGGGGGCATGAAAGGGCAGGAGGGGGGTGGGGGCGTGAAAGGCAGGGAGGGGGGTGGGGGGAGTGAAAGGCAGGGAGGGGGGTGGGGGCGTGAAAGACAGGGAGGGGACAGGGCGGTGAAAGGCAGGGAGGGGACGGGCGTGAAAGGCAGGGTGGGGGCCGTGAAAGGCAGGGGTGGGGCGGGAAAGGCAGGGAGGCGATGGGGTACGTGAAAGGCAGGGAGGGAGGGGCGGGGGCGTGAAAGGCAGGGAGGGGGCGTGAAAGGCAGGGGGGGCGTGAAAGGCAGGGTGGGGCATGAAAGGCAGGGGGAGTGAAAGGCAGGGGGGGGCGTGAAAGGCAGGGGGGGGCATGAAAGGCAGGGGGGGCGTGAAAGGCAGGGAGGGGGGTGGAAAGGCAGGGAGGGGGGGAAGCGTGAAAGGCAGGGAGGGGGGTGGAAAGGCAGGGAGGGGGGTGGTGGCGTGAAAGGGTGGGAGGGGGGTGGGGGCGTGAAAGGCAGGGAGGGGGATGGGGGCGTGAAAGACAGGGAGGGGGTGGGGGCATGAAAGGCAGGGAGGGGACAGGGGCGTGAAAGGCAGGGTGGGGGCGTGAAAGGCAGGGTGGAGGCGTGAAAGGCAGGGAGGCGATGGGGGACGTGAAAGGCAGGGAGGGAAGGGGGGCGTGAAAGGCAGGGGGGGGCGTGAAAGGCAGGGGGGGCGTGAAAGGCAGGGAGGGGGGTGTGAAAGGCAGGGAGGGGGGGTGTGAAAGGCAGGGAGGGGGGTGGGGGCGTGAAAGGCAGGGAGGGGGGCATGAAAAGGCAGGGAGGGGGGCGTGAAAGGCAGGGAGGGGGGCGTGAAAGGCAGGGAGGGGGGCGTTAAAGGCAGGGAGGGGGGTGGAAAGACAAGATGGGGGGGTGGGGCGTGAAAGGCAGGGAGGGGGACGTGAAAGGCAGGGAGGGGGCGTGAAAGGCAGGGAGGTGGGTGGGGGCGTGAAATGCAGGGAGGGGGGCGTGAAACGTAGGGAGGGGGCGTGAAAGGCAGGGAGGGCGCGTGAAAGGCAGGTAGGGGGCGTGAAAGGCAGGGAGGTGGGCGTGAAAGGCAGGGAGGTGGGTGGGGGCGTGAAAGGAAGGGAGGGGGGCGTGAAAGGCAAGGAGGGGGCGTGAAAGGAAGGGAGGGGGCGTGAAAGGCAGGGAGGGGACGTGAAAGGCAGGGAGGGGGGTGGATAGGCAGGGAGGGGGGTGCAGGCGTGAAAGGCAGGGAGGGGGGTAGGGGTGGAAAGGCAGGGAGGGGGGGAAGCGTGAAAGGCAGGGAGGGGGGTGGAAAGGCAGGGATGGGGTGGGGGCATGAAAGGCAGGGAGGGCGGTGGGGGCGTGAAAGGCAGGGAGGGGGGTGGGGGAGTGAAAGGCAGGGAGGGGGGTGGGGGCGTGAAAGACAGGGAGGGGACAGGGGCGTGAAAGGCAGGGAGGGGACGGGCGTGAAAGGCAGGGTGGGGGCGTGAAAGGCAGGGTGGGGCGGGAAAGGCAGGGAGGCGATGGGGTACGTGAAAGGCAGGGAGGGAGGGGGGGGCGTGAAAGGCAGGGAGGGGGCGTGAAAGGCAGGGGGGGCGTGAAAGGCAGGGGGGCATGAAAGGCAGGGGGAGTGAAAGGCAGGGGGGGGCGTGAAAGGCAGGGGGGGGCGTGAAAGGCAGGGGGGGCATGAAAGGCAGGGGGGGCGTGAAAGGCAGGGAGGGGTTGGAAAGGCAGGGAGGGGGGGAAGCGTGAAAGGCAGGGAGGGGGGTGGAAAGGCAGGGAGGGGGGTGGTGGCGTGAAAGGGTGGGAGGGGGGTGGGGGCGTGAAAGGCAGGGAGGGGGATGGGGGCGTGAAAGACAGGGAGGGGGTGGGGGCATGAAAGGCAGGGAGGGGACAGGGGCGTGAAAGGCAGGGTGGGGGCGTGAAAGGCAGGGTGGAGGCGTGAAAGGCAGGGAGGCGATGGGGGACGTGAAAGGCAGGGAGGGAAGGGGGGCGTGAAAGGCAGGGGGGGGCGTGAAAGGCAGGGGGGGCGTGAAAGGCAGGGAGGGGGGTGTGAAAGGCAGGGAGGGGGGTGTGAAAGGCAGGGAGGGGGGTGGGGGCGTGAAAGGCAGGGAGGGGGGCATGAAAAGGCAGGGAGGGGGGCGTGAAAGGCAGGGAGGGGGGCGTGAAAGGCAGGGAGGGGGGCGTTAAAGGCAGGGAGGGGGGTGGAAAGACAAGATGGGGGGTGGGGCGTGAAAGGCAGGGAGGGGGACGTGAAAGGCAGGGAGGGGGCGTGAAAGGCAGGGAGGTGGGTGGGGGCGTGAAATGCAGGGAGGGGGGCGTGAAACGTAGGGAGGGGGCGTGAAAGGCAGGGAGGGCGCGTGAAAGGCAGGGAGGGGGCGTGAAAGGCAGGGAGGTGGGCGTGAAAGGCAGGGAGGTGGGTGGGGGCGTGAAAGGAAGGGAGGGGGGCGTGAAAGGCAAGGAGGGGGCGTGAAAGGAAGGGAGGGGGCGTGAAAGGCAGGGAGGGGACGTGAAAGGCAGGGAGGGGGGTGGATAGGCAGGGAGGGGGGTGGAGGCGTGAAAGGCAGGGAGGGGGGTAGGGGTGGAAAGGCAGGGAGGGGGGGAAGCGTGAAAGGCAGGGAGGGGGGTGGAAAGGCAGGGATGGGGTGGGGGCATGAAAGGCAGGGAGGGGGTGGGGGCGTGAAAGGCAGGGAGGGGGGTGGGGGAGTGAAAGGCAGGGAGGGGGGTGGGGGCGTGAAAGACAGGGAGGGGACAGGGGCGTGAAAGGCAGGGAGGGGACGGGCGTGAAAGGCAGGGTGGGGGCGTGAAAGGCAGGGTGGGGCGGGAAAGGCAGGGAGGCGATGGGGTACGTGAAAGGCAGGGAGGGAGGGGGGGGGCGTGAAAGGCAGGGAGGGGGCGTGAAAGGCAGGGGGGGCGTGAAAGGCAGGGGGGCATGAAAGGCAGGGGGAGTGAAAGGCAGGGGGGGCGTGAAAGGCAGGGGGGGCGTGAAAGGCAGGGGGGGGCATGAAAGGCAGGGGGGGTGTGAAAGGCAGGGAGGGGGGTGGAAAGGCAGGGAGGGGGGGAAGCGTGAAAGGCAGGGAGGGGGGTGGAAAGGCAGGGAGGGGGGTGGTGGCGTGAAAGAGTGGGAGGGGGGTGGGGGCGTGAAAGGCAGGGAGGGGGATGGGGGCGTGAAAGACAGGGAGGGGGTGGGGGCATGAAAGGCAGGGAGGGGACAGGGGCGTGAAAGGCAGGGTGGGGGCGTGAAAGGCAGGGTGGAGGCGTGAAAGGCAGGGAGGCGATGGGGGACGTGAAAGGCAGGGAGGGAAGGGGGGCGTGAAAGGCAGGGGGGGGCGTGAAAGGCAGGGGGGGCGTGAAAGGCAGGGAGGGGGGTGTGAAAGGCAGGGAGGGGGGTGTGAAAGGCAGGGAGGGGGGTGGGGGCGTGAAAGGCAGGGAGGGGGGCATGAAAAGGCAGGGAGGGGGGCGTGAAAGGCAGGGAGGGGGGCGTTAAAGGCAGGGAGGGGGGTGGAAAGACAAGATGGGGGGTGGGGCGTGAAAGGCAGGGAGGGGGACGTGAAAGGCAGGGAGGGGGCGTGAAAGGCAGGGAGGTGGGTGGGGGCGTGAAATGCAGGGAGGGGGGCGTGAAACGTAGGGAGGGGGCGTGAAAGGCAGGGAGGGCGCGTGAAAGGCAGGGAGGGGGCGTGAAAGGCAGGGAGGTGGGCGTGAAAGGCAGGGAGGTGGGTGGGGGCGTGAAAGGAAGGGAGGGGGGCGTGAAAGGCAAGGAGGGGGCGTGAAAGGAAGGGAGGGGGCGTGAAAGGCAGGGAGGGGACGTGAAAGGCAGGGAGGGGGGTGGATAGGCAGGGAGGGGGGTGGAGGCGTGAAAGGCAGGGAGGGGGGTAGGGGTGGAAAGGCAGGGAGGGGGGGAAGCGTGAAAGGCAGGGAGGGGGGTGGAAAGGCAGGGATGGGGTGGGGGCATGAAAGGCAGGGAGGGGGTGGGGGCGTGAAAGGCAGGGAGGGGGGTGGGGGAGTGAAAGGCAGGGAGGGGGGTGGGGGCGTGAAAGACAGGGAGGGGACAGGGGCGTGAAAGGCAGGGAGGGGACGGGCGTGAAAGGCAGGGTGGGGGCGTGAAAGGCAGGGTGGGGCGGGAAAGGCAGGGAGGCGATGGGGTACGTGAAAGGCAGGGAGGGAGGGGTGGGCGTGAAAGGCAGGGAGGGGGCGTGAAAGGCAGGGGGGGCGTGAAAGGCAGGGGGGCATGAAAGGCAGGGGGAGTGAAAGGCAGGGGGGGCGTGAAAGGCAGGGGGGGGCGTGAAAGGCAGGGGGAGCATGAAAGGCAGGGGGGGCGTGAAAGGCAGGGAGGGGGGTGGAAAGGCAGGGAGGGGGGGAAGCGTGAAAGGCAGGGAGGGGGGTGGAAAGGCAGGGAGGGGGGTGGTGGCGTGAAAGGGTGGGAGGGGGGTGGGGGCGTGAAAGGCAGGGAGGGGGATGGGGGCGTGAAAGACAGGGAGGGGGTGGGGGCATGAAAGGCAGGGAGGGGACAGGGGCGTGAAAGGCAGGGTGGGGGCGTGAAAGGCAGGGTGGAGGCGTGAAAGGCAGGGAGGCGATGGGGGACGTGAAAGGCAGGGAGGGAAGGGGGGCGTGAAAGGCAGGGGGGGGCGTGAAAGGCAGGGGGGGCGTGAAAGGCAGGGAGGGGGGTGTGAAAGGCAGGGAGGGGGGTGTGAAAGGCAGGGAGGGGGGTGGGGGCGTGAAAGGCACGGAGGGGGGCATGAAAAGGCAGGGAGGGGGGCGTGAAAGGCAGGGAGGGGGGCGTGAAAGGCAGGGAGGGGGGCGTTAAAGGCAGGGAGGGGGGTGGAAAGACAAGATGGGGGGTGGGGCGTGAAAGGCAGGGAGGGGGACGTGAAAGGCAGGGAGGGGGCGTGAAAGGCAGGGAGGTGGGTGGGGGCGTGAAATGCAGGGAGGGGGGCGTGAAACGTAGGGAGGGGGCGTGAAAGGCAGGGAGGGCGCGTGAAAGGCAGGGAGGGGGCGTGAAAGGCAGGGAGGTGGGCGTGAAAGGCAGGGAGGTGGGTGGGGGCGTGAAAGGAAGGGAGGGGGGCGTGAAAGGCAAGGAGGGGGCGTGAAAGGAAGGGAGGGGGCGTGAAAGGCAGGGAGGGGACGTGAAAGGCAGGGAGGGGGGTGGATAGGCAGGGAGGGGGGTGGAGGCGTGAAAGGCAGGGAGGGGGGTAGGGGTGGAAAGGCAGGGAGGGGGGGAAGCGTGAAAGGCAGGGAGGGGGGTGGAAAGGCAGGGATGGGGTGGGGGCATGAAAGGCAGGGAGGGGGTGGGGGCGTGAAAGGCAGGGAGGGGGGTGGGGGAGTGAAAGGCAGGGAGGGGGGTGGGGGCGTGAAAGACAGGGAGGGGACAGGGGCGTGAAAGGCAGGGAGGGGACGGGCGTGAAAGGCAGGGTGGGGGCGTGAAAGGCAGGGTGGGGCGGGAAAGGCAGGGAGGCGATGGTGTACGTGAAAGGCAGGGAGGGAGGGGGGTACGTGAAAGGCAGGGAGGGAGGGGGGGGCGTGAAAGGCAGGGAGGGGGCGTGAAAGGCAGGGGGGGCGTGAAAGGCAGGGGGGGGCATGAAAGGCAGGGGGGGTGTGAAAGGCAGGGAGGGGGGTGGAAAGGCAGGGAGGGGGGGAAGCGTGAAAGGCAGGGAGGGGGGTGGAAAGGCAGGGAGGGGGGTGGTGGCGTGAAAGAGTGGGAGGGGGGTGGGGGCGTGAAAGGCAGGGAGGGGGATGGGGGCGTGAAAGACAGGGAGGGGGTGGGGGCATGAAAGGCAGGGAGGGGACAGGGGCGTGAAAGGCAGGGTGGGGGCGTGAAAGGCAGGGTGGAGGCGTGAAAGGCAGGGAGGCGATGGGGGACGTGAAAGGCAGGGAGGGAAGGGGGGCGTGAAAGGCAGGGGGGGGCGTGAAAGGCAGGGGGGGCGTGAAAGGCAGGGAGGGGGGTGTGAAAGGCAGGGAGGGGGGTGTGAAAGGCAGGGAGGGGGGGTGGGGGCGTGAAAGGCAGGGAGGGGGGCATGAAAAGGCAGGGAGGGGGGCGTGAAAGGCAGGGAGGGGGGCGTTAAAGGCAGGGAGGGGGGTGGAAAGACAAGATGGGGGGGTGGGGCGTGAAAGGCAGGGAGGGGGACGTGAAAGGCAGGGAGGGGGCGTGAAAGGCAGGGAGGTGGGTGGGGGCGTGAAATGCAGGGAGGGGGGCGTGAAACGTAGGGAGGGGGCGTGAAAGGCAGGGAGGGCGCGTGAAAGGCAGGGAGGGGGCGTGAAAGGCAGGGAGGTGGGCGTGAAAGGCAGGGAGGTGGGTGGGGGCGTGAAAGGAAGGGAGGGGGGCGTGAAAGGCAAGGAGGGGGCGTGAAAGGAAGGGAGGGGGCGTGAAAGGCAGGGAGGGGACGTGAAAGGCAGGGAGGGGGGTGGATAGGCAGGGAGGGGGGTGGAGGCGTGAAAGGCAGGGAGGGGGGTAGGGGTGGAAAGGCAGGGAGGGGGGGAAGCGTGAAAGGCAGGGAGGGGGGTGGAAAGGCAGGGATGGGGTGGGGGCATGAAAGGCAGGGAGGGGGTGGGGGCGTGAAAGGCAGGGAGGGGGGTGGGGGAGTGAAAGGCAGGGAGGGGGGTGGGGGCGTGAAAGACAGGGAGGGGACAGGGGCGTGAAAGGCAGGGAGGGGACGGGCGTGAAAGGCAGGGTGGGGGCGTGAAAGGCAGGGTGGGGCGGGAAAGGCAGGGAGGCGATGGGGTACGTGAAAGGCAGGGAGGGAGGGGTGGGCGTGAAAGGCAGGGAGGGGGCGTGAAAGGCAGGGGGGGCGTGAAAGGCAGGGGGGCATGAAAGGCAGGGGGAGTGAAAGGCAGGGGGGGCGTGAAAGGCAGGGGGGGGCGTGAAAGGCAGGGGGAGCATGAAAGGCAGGGGGGGCGTGAAAGGCAGGGAGGGGGGTGGAAAGGCAGGGAGGGGGGGAAGCGTGAAAGGCAGGGAGGGGGGTGGAAAGGCAGGGAGGGGGGTGGTGGCGTGAAAGGGTGGGAGGGGGGTGGGGGCGTGAAAGGCAGGGAGGGGGATGGGGGCGTGAAAGACAGGGAGGGGGTGGGGGCATGAAAGGCAGGGAGGGGACAGGGGCGTGAAAGGCAGGGTGGGGGCGTGAAAGGCAGGGTGGAGGCGTGAAAGGCAGGGAGGCGATGGGGGACGTGAAAGGCAGGGAGGGAAGGGGGGCGTGAAAGGCAGGGGGGGGCGTGAAAGGCAGGGGGGGCGTGAAAGGCAGGGAGGGGGGTGTGAAAGGCAGGGAGGGGGGTGTGAAAGGCAGGGAGGGGGGTGGGGGCGTGAAAGGCACGGAGGGGGGCATGAAAAGGCAGGGAGGGGGGCGTGAAAGGCAGGGAGGGGGGCGTGAAAGGCAGGGAGGGGGGCGTTAAAGGCAGGGAGGGGGGTGGAAAGACAAGATGGGGGGTGGGGCGTGAAAGGCAGGGAGGGGGACGTGAAAGGCAGGGAGGGGGCGTGAAAGGCAGGGAGGTGGGTGGGGGCGTGAAATGCAGGGAGGGGGGCGTGAAACGTAGGGAGGGGGCGTGAAAGGCAGGGAGGGCGCGTGAAAGGCAGGGAGGGGGCGTGAAAGGCAGGGAGGTGGGCGTGAAAGGCAGGGAGGTGGGTGGGGGCGTGAAAGGAAGGGAGGGGGGCGTGAAAGGCAAGGAGGGGGCGTGAAAGGAAGGGAGGGGGCGTGAAAGGCAGGGAGGGGACGTGAAAGGCAGGGAGGGGGGTGGATAGGCAGGGAGGGGGGTGGAGGCGTGAAAGGCAGGGAGGGGGGTAGGGGTGGAAAGGCAGGGAGGGGGGGAAGCGTGAAAGGCAGGGAGGGGGGTGGAAAGGCAGGGATGGGGTGGGGGCATGAAAGGCAGGGAGGGGGTGGGGGCGTGAAAGGCAGGGAGGGGGGTGGGGGAGTGAAAGGCAGGGAGGGGGGTGGGGGCGTGAAAGACAGGGAGGGGACAGGGGCGTGAAAGGCAGGGAGGGGACGGGCGTGAAAGGCAGGGTGGGGGCGTGAAAGGCAGGGTGGGGCGGGAAAGGCAGGGAGGCGATGGTGTACGTGAAAGGCAGGGAGGGAGGGGGGTACGTGAAAGGCAGGGAGGGAGGGGGGGGCGTGAAAGGCAGGGAGGGGGCGTGAAAGGCAGGGGGGGCGTGAAAGGCAGGGGGGCATGAAAGGCAGGGGGAGTGAAAGGCAGGGGGGGCGTGAAAGGCAGGGGGGGGCGTGAAAGGCAGGGGGGGCATGAAAGGCAGGGGGGGCGTGAAAGGCAGGGAGGGGGGTGGAAAGGCAGGGAGGGGGGGAAGCGTGAAAGGCAGGGAGGGGGGTGGAAAGGCAGGGAGGGGGGTGGTGGCGTGAAAGGGTGGGAGGGGGGTGGGGGCGTGAAAGGCAGGGAGGGGGATGGGGGCGTGAAAGACAGGGAGGGGGTGGGGGCATGAAAGGCAGGGAGGGGACAGGGGCGTGAAAGGCAGGGTGGGGGCGTGAAAGGCAGGGTGGAGGCGTGAAAGGCAGGGAGGGGGTTGGGGCGTGAAAAGCAGGGAGGGGGTTGGGGGCGTGAAAGGCAGGGAGGGGGACGTGAAAGGCAGGGAGGGGGGGCGTGAAAGGCAGGGAGGGGGGGCGTGAAAGGCAGGGAGGGGGGGCGTGAAATGCAGGGAGTGGGGCGTGAAAGGCAGGGAGGGGGGCGTGAAAGGCAGGGAGGGGGGCGTGAAAGGCAGGGAGGGGGGCGTGAAATGCAGGGAGGGGGCGTGAAAGGCAGGGAGGGGGGCGTGAAAGGCAGGGAGGGGGGCGTGAAAGGCAGGGAGGGGGCGTGAAAGGCAGGGAGGGGGCGTGAAAGGCAGGGAGGGGGTGCGTGAAAGGCGGGGAGGGGGGGCAGGAAAGGCGGGGAGGGGGGGCGTGAAAGGCGGGGAGGGGGGGCGTGAAAGGCGGAGAGGGGGGGCGTGAAAGGCGGGGAGGGGGGGCGTGAAAGGCGGGGAGGGGGAGCGTGAAAAGCGGGGAGGGGGGCGTGAAAGGCAGGGAGGGGGGGCGTGAAAGGCAGGGAGGGGGGGCGTGAAAGGCAGGGAGGGGGGGCGTGAAAGGCAGGGAGGGGGGGTAGGGGTGTGAAAGGCAGGGAGGGGGCGTGAAAGGCAGGGAGGGGGCGGGGGCGTGAAAGGCAGGGAGGGGGGTGGGGGCGTGAAAGGCAGGGAGGGGAGTGGGGGCGTGAAAAGCAGGGAGGGGGTGGGGGCGTGAAAGGCAGTGAGAGGGGCATGAAAGGTAGGGAGGGGGGTCGTGAAAGGCAGGGAGGGGGGTGGAAAGGCAGGGACGGGGGTGTGGGCGTGAAAGGCGGGGTGGGGGCATGAAAGGCGTGAAAGGTGGGGGCGTGAAAGGCGGGGTGGGGCGTGAAAGGAAGGGAGGGGGCGTGAAAGGCAGGGAGGGGACGGGGGCGTGAAAGGCAGGGAGGGGATGGGGGGGCGTGAGAGGCAGGGAGGGGACAGGGGTGTGAAATGCAGGGAGGGGGCGTGAAAGACATGGAGGGGGAGTGAAAGGCAGGGGGGGCATGAAAGTGGAAAAATTAATTATCAAAAGTGGCGCTCAAAAATTATATCTATGTATAAACAAGTGTATAAAAATAAAGTGATACTAATACAAACACATACAGTATGGATGCTGCTTAAAACAGTGGGGGGTCGTTCTCTCGATCCCGTGGACGTGGAAGGGGTGAAGATCATCGGGAAGCGCAAAACCATGTAAAACAGAAAAAATTCCTGATGGTGCAGTACTGTGATATACTTGTGAATAAATATTCAAGGTGCAGTGTGCTAGGTACTCACAAGTGTATGGTGAGTGATATTCCCATAAAGGTATCTTTGAGGGACAGCCCGTCTGATCGTAGTACAGGTGGGTCTGAGTGAATTGTAAAGTGCTGAGGACCTTAGGTAAATAACACAGAAACGGACATAGTGCAGACTGTATAAAATTCTATTAAAAGGTAAGTGATAATACAATGCACTCACAATGTGTTAAAAGAATACAAGCGTTTAGATCACACAGATCGGATCTCAGTGTAACACTGTCTCAGTCTCCCCTCCGCCTCGGCGTGCGTGTCACTGGTGCGTCTCACCCAAACCGGAAACCGGAAGTGACGTCATCTGCTCTGGGGGACTCCGATCCTGTGGCAATCTTCACTTCATCAGCATCACTCTACGCGTTTCTCCGTGTTGCGGTTTCATCAGGAGTGTAATCTGATGAGTGCTAAGAGGCTATTTATACGCTACGCTAGAGTCCCATAGGCTATACATTAAGTATGGTAATCAGATAGCGTGATATAGGAGACTTGAATGGTTAACATCAGTTAAGACTCACATCAAACATATATGAGTCTTCCAAAATGACAAATAATTTTAATTCATATATGTTTGATGTGAGTCTTAACTGCTGTTAACAATTCAAGTCTCCTATATCACGCTATCTGATTACCATACTTAATGTATAGCCTATGGGACTCTAGCGTAGCGTATAAATAGCCTCTTAGCACTCATCAGATTACACTCCTGATGAAACCGCAACACGGAGAAACGCGTAGAGTGATGCTGATGAAGTGAAGATTGGCACAGGATCGGAGTCGGGGACGTGAAAGGCAGGAGGGGGCAAGGGGGGCGTGAAAGGCAGGGGGGGCGTGAAAGGCAGGGGGGGCGTGAAAGGCAGGGGGGGGGCGTGAAAGGCAGGGAGGGCGTGAAAGGTACAGGGGGCATGAAAGGCAGGGGGGGCGTTAAAGGCAGGGGGAGGGCGTCAAAGGCAGGGGGAGGGCGTCAAAGGCAGGGGGAGGGCGTCAAAGGCAGTTGGGGCGTCAAAGGCAGGGGGGGCGTCAAAGGCACGGGGGAGGGGTGGCAAAGGCAGGGGGGTGGGGCGTCAAAGGCAGAGGGGGGCGTAAAAGGCATGGATTCTTCCCCCTGCATTTCCTCACCTGGCAGCATGCCGCGCTCCTCTGGCTGCCACTGGTTCTCTCCCCCCTCGTGGCCTCCGCCGACTCCCGGTGGCACACAGGAGCTATTGCGTGGCCGCCACTCCCTGCCGCCCTCCTCCTGCTCCTCGGGGTTGTTGAGCCGGGGTAGCGGCATCTGGGGGTGGGGGGTGAGCCGTAGAGAGCATGCTCTGGGGGGTGGGGGGAAGTGGGAGAGTGCCGGGGAGCAGGCTTACTCATGTCACCCCCCGGCCACGCATCTCCCTCCCCGGCCACGCATCGCCCTCCCCTCTGGCTGCAGGGAGAGGCGGAGATGAGTTGTGTGTGTGAAGGCAGCCATTGTAATGCGAGTGCAGGCATGCTGAGGGGAAGTTTGAAATTTGCAGTGCGGAGCGCATATGGAGATGAGTTTCGGGCGTGCGGAGTGCAGACGGACATGAGGTGATTTGGGAGTGTTGATGGTGACATGTTTTTAATGCGGACATTTTGAGTAGGTGAAGGCGGGAAGGGAGTGTTAATGGTGCGGGAAGGCGGACATTTTGTGAAGGGTGAACATTTTTGAAGAAGGAAATTTACAGTAGGTGAATGGAAAATTTTGTGTCAGAAGGCGGACATTTTGATGAAGAAGCACGGAGTTGTGCCTACAGGGGAGTAAGCATGAGTGTCAACTATGGGATGACAGGGACTGTGGAGTGTGTGTGTGTACACAGGGGTGACAGCATGACTCTGAGTTGTGGGGTGACAGTGACTGTGTGTGTGTAGACAGGGTGTGTGTGTAGACAGGGGTCAGTGTGAGTGTGTGGGATGACAGTGACTGTGTGTGTGTACACAGGGGTCAGTGTGAGTGTGTGTGTGTGTGTGTACACAGGGGTGACAGTGAGTGAGAGTGTGTGTGTGTGTGTGTGTGTTACATAAAACCCATTTGCATATCGTCTGCCCCAAAAGGAATTTGGGCATCAAAACAGGTGCCACCCTGGGTACGGGTACCAATATTTATCCATTTGAATAAGTAGTTGCAGTATTTTAAAGGTTAAATGAATGTGGGTCACATCCCACTGTGTTTATCAACAGAAGATGAATTCCTGTGTCACACCTAGTTGCACTAACCCAGCCCAAACAATATTTGTGCATCAAAACAGGTACAATTTGAATAAAGTAGTTTCAGTATTTGAAGGGATAAAAGCTTTTGGGCCACCTATATCACAGTAGATATTGACAGAGTTGGAGCCTTTGCATAAAGCTTGTATTTAACCAAAAAAGGTTTGGGGACCAAAACAGGTGGCAAACTAGTCTCAGATGCCAATTTTAAATAATTTCAAGAAGCAGCTGTAGTATTTCAAGGATGAAATGACTTTTGCCTACATATTTCACAAGGGTTCTTTATAGTGTAGAAATTGGTCCTCTATTTAAAGCCCACCATCAATTTTGCCTGGCTCCAAAATGATTTGGCCATCAGAACAGATGGCTGTAATTATCTGCAGGTTTCCAAGTCACTTTTGCCCATGTATAGTATTTTACATTCTACTGTGTATCCACAAATGTACTGGGTCAGGCAGTTATGTTTTTCCCCCAGTTTATATCAACACAGGGTACCTATGTGTAATTATTTGAATTTATGAAAACTTTAAAAGGAACTTATGCATTTTGCTGTTTTAATTTATAAGATGTCTGTAAAGTCAAAGCATAATACTGCATCAATTTATGGTTCACCTACGTGTTTTAAAGGCTTTCAAGAAATGATTATTTTTACAGTACTTCGTACTCTCTTTGCTTACTAAAAGTATCATTCATATCTGTTCTGTATTAAATGTGCATTGCTTACTAGTTATATTAATATACGTGTAGTTAGAGCTACTGTATGAAACTCGGATACACGTGACCAGTTCGGCACATGTTTTGATGCCAATACCCTTTTTGGGCCCGGCTAAATACAGGTTTTATGTAAGGGATCCCCTTCTTTCGATAGCCACTGTACAATAGGTGGTCCAAAGTCATTTAACCCTTGGAAAAATACAATTACTTATTCAAATTGTTTAAAAAAAAATAAAAATAGGCACCTGTGTCCAATTTAACAACTGTTATTGATGCCAATACTCTTTTTTTGGGGCCAGGCAAGATAGGGGTTACATAGGGGATCTCCCTTTGTGCATAACCACTGTGAAATAGGTGACTCAAAGCGATTAACCCATGGAAACACTGCAGCTACTTATTCAAATGAGTAAATATTGGCACCCATTCTCAGTTTGGCAGCCAGTTTGATGCCCAAATCTCTTTTGGGCCCAGATAAATACAAATGGGTTTCATGTAAGGTTTTATGTTTGTGGAATAGGTGTCCCAAAATCATTTATCCCTTGAAATACTACAGCTATGTATTAAATTTGTTATGATTGTAGCAAACAAGTGTCTAAGGGTATACCAATATAATGGTTACTCATTCAATTACGCCGTGGCACTCCGGCCACCCGGGGATTTTACGCATATGATTACAGACCTCCACATCTGATATATTTGCGGGAAGGCCTCCTACGGCCACCACACGGCGGTGGCTAAAATCTTGCCTCAAAGCCCTCGCGTCCGGACTTCACAAACATGGTGGGAAATTTGCCAAAAAAAAAATGGAACAGGGCACCCCAGGTCTTATCTCAGCAGCGCCTCCAGATGTAACGGGTATTCCCCCACCCAATCGCAGATATAGTGTGGGTGCGGAGAACATACAGTGTAACCAGGTGTGGTGCTTTACCTGTTAAGCTCACAGGAGGGCTGAGCTTCCGCCACGGGGAACCTGGGGCAATTATATTAAGAGTAATCCTGTACTTGGTGCGGTGCAATTATATTAAGAGTAACCCTGTACTCGGTGCAGTGCCTCCACCTGCGATGGTTCCCAGCAGAGCAGGAATTGTTCCTCGCAGGACACATACAAATACTCGCACACCGTGTGTATGATAACCAATACCTTTTACTTGAGAACATACGACACATATACCATCAACAGAATAACAGGTGTCTAGAGGAGACACTAACCAAGGCGTCGCACCGGACGCTTCCCCCAACACCGGGTGATCCCACCCCGTGTCCAATAATTCCCCACCCAATGTCCCGCACTCTTGCAGAGAGAGGATATGGGTGACTGTGCAGTCACTAAGGAAACTACACTGGCGACACACTTTATTCGAGCTCGGCTAGTCCCACGAATTCGGGTATACCCGGGTGTATTGAGGTTTGTGACTGTTTTCTGCCCGAGTGCATTGAGGTATTTTTCAGCAGGGATTGAAGCATTTTATTCCCGCTGGCTGCAATACTGCACAGTATATATATATATATACTGCATTACAATTCATGAATTTATGCCATCTGGTAGACACGCGAAGCATTGCAGCCTATTAAATCCTAATCATTATCATTTAACAGATCAGCCGCCCATCAGCCAGGCATGAACCCAGGCTGGGAAGGCAAATGCAACGGGGCTTGTCAGAGGTGAGGAGCAGCGCATTCCAGGTATCTGCCAGGTACATACCGGGTATTTGCTCGAATAAAGTGTGTCGGTGCAGTAATGGGCCCGTTGGTGAACTTGTAGATCTAAAGTACCTGCCGAGCACTCCCGTGCTTGGATCTGCAACAGGCTTCCCAAAGGATCCGGCGACCGAAGAACACCGGAACCACCTCCAGGACGATCCCACCCGGATGATTGCTGCAGGCTCAACGAAAACCTCCGCCCAACTCGCTGCACGAATGCGCAGCGTCCGCTGAGTCCCTAACTGACTCTTACGAACTACGGTGACACTCGCTGTACTATAGGCCGTCCCTACAGCACAGCAACCTTGAATGGCTTTTGGGGAAAACTCCTGGGGGCCTACGGGGTCGCCTATCCTATGCAGGTGGGTCCCTGACCCCCTGCACCCACACTACCTCTCCCATACCCACCCAGGTCCCCTCTGACTCACTCCTACCTAACCTCTCCTAATCCTGGCAGCAACGCACTGCAACCTGACACTATGCCCTCTTGTCCGCCCTCACAGCACTGACAGCTGTGACCGGACAATAAGGCACCTCAAGAACCTATGGGCAGCGTCCCTAACCTAGGGCCATCCCTTATCAATTACCCACTAGCCTGGTGGTGAGTTGGGGCCTACCTGGGATATGGGGGACCTACCTGGTGCAGGAGCTTCACTTGCTCCCTACACCCTTCCTGCTCCCTCCTAGCTCCCAGCTCCAACTGACGTTCTGCCGCGCGCGAAATGTATTTATTCTCCCCCTCTAGGGAGATCCTAAGCCCTATTGGCTCCCTGGCATCACGTGGGGTGCGCAGAGGCTCATGGGACTCGTAGTCCCTGCCTAGAGCCTTCCCTGGTAGGCTAGGGTTTCGCGGGCTCATCCCTGCGCATGCGCGAGCTCTCCTGCTGGCCACCGCACCTAGGTCTACTCTGCGCATGCGCGAACCACAAGAAGATGGCGGCGCCCTCGCCACCCGGCTTCGGGAGCGCCGGGAGCCCTGCAACGCGATCGCGGCCTTGGTAACCGGCCGCACGCGTCCCCGGCAACCCCCGAGCAGGAGCCTGACCGCCCTCACCCTTGCGATCGGCTGGCGGGGCCGCCATTGGACTCGGCGGCACCCACGATCGCCAGCAAGGTGAGGGGGGTGCTGACAGGCAGGGGGGACCTGGCTACATAAGGCTCGTGTTTTTATCTCGTTAGTCTTGTTGGTCTCCCGCAGCTTGGCGAGTGAAAAAAGTTAGTGTCGCCTCGCTCACTGGGTTTAGAACAGTGGGAATGGGTGGACGGGTAAAAATGAAAATAATAAAGAGAAAAAAGAAGGGTTTTATCTTGGGTTGGGTTGAAGCCCATGTATATCTTTGGCCGTTGACTCTGCTTGTTGGGTAATTGTGGTATGCAGAGTCTAATAGTGTATATGCTCGGGGTGCACTGTGGTACCTGAGATCATTTGTCTGTACATCGCACGATCTTGTCACTACATTTCCAGCATGTGCCATTTACGTTGTACGTCTTACATCCTGAAGAAAATGTCCTTATCCTGCGACTACTATATAAAAACATCGAGTTAACTTGAGCATCTTAAACATATTATACTTTTTTTAATTATTTTTTTAAAGGTAAGTAATACTTTGGTTTTAACTTGCATTCTATAAAAACCCAAACTCTTAGTTAATATAAAGAAAATAAGTGCTTACAGCGCTAATGCTTAAAACAATATAGTAAAAATGAATACTAAAGTGATTACACAAACAAGCCTCTATATTAAAGGTCTAGGCTGCCTAGAAACTATGACCGATACAGGTCAACATAAACACATAGAAAACACAAAATAACTGGCGCCTAGATTTACCATACACCACCTAAGGTGATCACAGATCAAATATCAGACCAGTCCTTAGTGCCCAATCAATATCAGATGATTCTTGATTGATGTCTCATAACGTGGAAATAAACAAAGTAAAAAATCATAGTGCAACACTGGTATAAACAATCAAACTAAAAAGGACCACAACAACTTACAAACACACACTCACATAACACAGACTGACTGAAAAAACTGGTGCTATTTAATACTAAGAATAAAAACCTATAAAAGATAAAACAATTGTCTAAATAGACATGAGGAACATGAACTGTGGAGATCCCACCCGGTGATGTAAAAATTGGAATCCTACTCACGACAGGGCGGCCAACAAACAGCGCTGATAGAAACTTTGTCTCTCCCTCCGTGCTGGATCCCAATCTGGGGACTCCACAGTGTACTTTCAGGGCTCAGACGCCGCAGTCACGCTAGCTGTTGTCTCGATCGCAGACCCGCTGGTCACGTCGCATCCAGATGACGTCACTCGCATGCATATATATATAATGCATATTTATCATATCCCCTCCCCAAACCCCCTCTCTAATTTCTCTCACCCCACTCTCACCCTCCTTTCTCTATATTCCCTTCTCCCCCCTTTTCACTTGCGTTGCGCTGCTGATCTTAAGTAGTCTCTTCTCTTTCAGGTGCTGCGATAAATCCACTTCACTTAAATACTCCATGAGGATAGGGTGACCAGATTTAAAAAATTAAAAACAGGGACACCTTAAAAAATAATTTATTAAACAAATGACATCACGTGACGCCCCCCGTTGCCATAACAACAAGACACTCTGATGCCCCTGCAGTGTTAGTGTGTATAGAGGTGGGGGCTTTGCTTGGGCCCTTCAACTCTTACAGCCAGGGCATTATTGGCCAGGAATGCCCAGTTCGGAGGGGATTACTACTTCAAAATGTATTTGATTCGTAACAACATCAAAAAACTGTAATACCAATAACTAACAACCACAGACAATGATAATCTAAACCGTCAAATAAAATGTCTACGGCCCTTGTTCAAGCATGTTTGCGGTACTTACCAGATAAATCAGTGCCTGCAATCCACGACTGTATCCGCCTCTCCGAACGTCTGAAAGCAATCCAGCGTTCCTGGTGTGTGGCTGAAGAGGTGAGGGACTCCCTCCTCTCAAACGGAAAAGAAGAGCAAAAAATAGAGTTAGAACATACCCTTCATACAGGAATGAGAGAGAGAGACAGAGAATGAGAGAGATACAGAGAATGAGAGAGAGACACAGAGAGAGAGAGAGAGAGAATGAGAGAGAGACAGAGAGAGGGACATAGGGAGAGAGAGACACAGAGAGAGACAGACACACAGAGAGAGAGAGAGAGAGAGACAAAAGTAATGTACTGTATAACCATTATACCGTACCCCCTAGTATTCGTGTAATCATTGTCCCACACCCCCTATTACTCACGCTTTGGCAATACTGAAATGTTCTTTTGACATGCCAATCAAGCTGATTTGATTTGAGAGACACAGAGACACAGAGAGAGACAGAGATACAGAGACACACACAGAGACACACAGAGAGAGACACAGACACAGAGAGAGAGACAGAGACACACACAGAGACACACAGAGAGAAACAGAGACACACACAGAGACACACAGAGACAGAGATACAGAGACACACACAGAGACACACAGAGAGAAACAGAGACACACAGAGAGAGACAGAGACACACAGAGAGAAACAGAGACACACACAGAGATACACAGAGACACACAGAGAGAGACAGAGACACACACAGAGACACACAGAGAGAGACAGAGATACAGAGACACACACAGAGACACAGAGAGAGACAGAGATACAGAGACACACACAGAGAGAAACAGAGACACACAGAGACACAGAGAGAAACAGAGAGAGACAGAGACACAGAGAGAGAGACAGAGACACACAGAGAGACAGAGATACAGAGACACACACAGAGAGACAGAGATACAGAGACACACACAGAGAAACAGAGACACACACAGAGAAACAGAGACACACAGAGAGAGACAGAGATACAGAGACACACACAGAGAAACAGAGACACACACAGAGACACACAGAGAGAGACAGAGATACAGAGACACACACAGAGACACACAGAGAGAAACAGAGACACACAGAGAGAGACAGAGACACACAGAGAGAAACAGAGACACACACAGAGACACACAGAGAGAAACAGAGACACACAGAGAGAGACAGAGATACAGAGACACACACAGAGACACACAGAGAGAGACAGAGATACAGAGACACACACAGAGACACACAGAGACACACAGAGAGAGACAGAGATACAGAGACACACACAGAGACACAGAGAGAGACAGAGATACAGAGACACACACAGAGAGAAACAGAGACACACAGAGAGAGACAGAGACACAGAGAGAAACAGAGACACACAGAGAGAGACAGAGACACAGAGAGAGAGACAGAGACACATAGAGAGACACACAGAGAGAGACAGAGACACACAGAGAGAGACAGAGATACAGAGACACACACAGAGAAACAGAGACACACAGAGAGAGACAGAGATACAGAGACACACACAGAGAAACAGAGACACACAGAGAGAGACAGAGACACAGAGAGAGAGACAGAGACACAGAGAGAGAGAGAGAGAGAGAGAGACACAGAGAGACACACAGAGAGAGACAGAGACACACAGAGAGAGACAGAGACACACAGAGAGAGACAGACACAGAGAGAGAGAGACACAGAGAGAGAGAGACACAGGGGCCTATTTAGTATGCGTCGATAAGGCTGCGTCTATAGCAGTGTTTCCCAAACTGTGCGCCGCGGCTTGGCTAGAGGGGCGCCGCGATCAGGGCCGCCAGCAGCGGGAAACAAGGGCAGTACAGTAGTTAACTTAAAAAAAAAAAAAAAAACCTCCGAGGAGAAGCAGAGGAGCGGTCACGTGACCGCTCCCATCCAATGGGACTGCAGCCTGCCCGGCATTGCAACTACAGAGCCACCAGACAGAGGCAGCACCAAGGTCCAAGAGGTAGGTGTGTGTGTGTGTGTGTGTGTGTGTGTGTGTGTGTGTGTGTGTGTGTGTGTGTGTGTGTAAAACGGGCTGCAGGGTATGTGTGTGTGTGTGTGTGTGTGTGTGTGTGTGTGTGTGTGTGTGTGTGTGTGTGTGTGTGTGTGTGTGTAAAACGGGCTGCAGGGTATGTGTGTGTGTGTGTGTGTGTGTGTGTGTGTGTGTGTGTGTGTGTGTGTGTAAAACGGGCTGCAGGGTGTGTGTGTGTGTGTGTGTGTGTGTGTGTGTGTGTGTGTGTGTGTGTGTGTGTGTGTGTGTAAAACGGGCTGCAGGTGTGTGTGTGTGTGTGTGTGTGTGTGTGTGTGTGTGTGTGTGTGTGTGTGTGTGTGTGTGTGTGTGAAAAACGGGCTGCAGGGTGTGTGTGTGTGTGTGTGTGTGTGTGTGTGTGTGTGTGTGTGTGTGTGTGAAAAACGGGCTGCAGGGTGTGTGTGTGTGTGTGTGTGTGTGTGTGTGTGTGTGTGTGTGTGTGTGTGTGTGTGTGTGTGTGTGTGTGTGTGTGTGAAAAACGGGCTGCAGGGTGTGTGTGTGTGTGTGTGTGTGTGTGTGTGTGTGTGTGTGTGTGTGTGTGTGTGTGTGTGTGTGAAAAACGGGCTGCAGGGTGTGTGTGTGTGTGTGTGTGTGTGTGTGTGTGTGTGTGTGTGTGTGTGTGTATGTGAGAAAAACGGGCTGCAGTGTGTGTGTGTGTCCTTTCTCTATATTCCCTTCTCCCCCCTTTTCACTTGCGTTGCGCTGCTGATCTTAAGTAGTCTCTTCTCTTTCAGGTGCTGCGATAAATCCACTTCACTTAAATACTCCATGAGGATAGGGTGACCAGATTTAAAAAATTAAAAACAGGGACACCTTAAAAAATAATTTATTAAACAAATTACATCACGTGACACCCCCCGTTGCCATAACAACAAGACACTCTGATGCCCCTGCAGTGTTAGTGTGTATAGAGGTGGGGGCTTTGCTTGGGCCCTTCAACTCTTACAGCCAGGGCATTATTGGCCAGGAATGCCCAGTTCGGAGGGGATTACTACTTCAAAATGTATTTGATTCGTAACAACATCAAAAAACTGTAATACCAATAACTAACAACCACAGACAATGATAATCTAAACCGTCAAATAAAATGTCTACGGCCCTTGTTCAAGCATGTTTGCGGTACTTACCAGATAAATCAGTGCCTGCAATCCACGACTGTATCCGCCTCTCCGAACGTCTGAAAGCAATCCAGCGTTCCTGGTGTGTGGCTGAAGAGGTGAGGGACTCCCTCCTCTCAAACGGAAAAGAAGAGCAAAAAATAGAGTTAGAACATACCCTTCATACAGGAATGAGAGAGAGAGACAGAGAATGAGAGAGATACAGTACAGAGAATGAGAGAGAGACACAGAGAGAGAGAGACAGAGAATGAGAGAGAGACAGAGAATGAGAGAGAGACAGAGAGAGGGACATAGGGAGAGAGAGACACAGAGAGAGAGAGAGACAGACACAGAGAGAGAGAGAGAGAGAGAGAGAGAGAGAGAGAGAGAGAGAGACAAAAGTAATGTACTGTATAACCATTATACCGTACCCCCTAGTATTCGTGTAATCATTGTCCCACACCCCCTATTACTCACGCTTTGGCAATACTGAAATGTTCTTTTGACATGCCAATCAAGCTGATTTGATTTGAGAGACACAGAGAGACAGAGATACACACAGAGACACAGAGAGAGACAGAGATACAGAGACACACAGAGAGAGACACAGACACAGAGAGAGAGACAGAGACACACACAGAGACACACAGAGAGAAACAGAGACACACACAGAGACACACAGAGACAGAGATACAGAGACACACACAGAGACACACAGAGAGAAACAGAGACACACAGAGAGAGACAGAGACACACAGAGAGAAACAGAGACACACACAGAGATACACAGAGACACACAGAGAGAGACAGAGACACACACAGAGACACACAGAGAGAGACAGAGATACAGAGACACACACAGAGACACAGAGAGAGACAGAGATACAGAGACACACACAGAGAGAAACAGAGACACACAGAGACACAGAGAGAAACAGAGAGAGACAGAGACACAGAGAGACAGAGACACACAGAGAGACAGAGATACAGAGACACACACAGAGAGACAGAGATACAGAGACACACACAGAGAAACAGAGACACACAGAGAAACAGAGACACACAGAGAGAGAGAGAGAGACAGAGACACACACAGAGACACACAGAGAGAGACAGAGACACAGAGAGAGAGAGAGAGACACACAGAGAGACAGAGACACACAGAGAGAGACAGAGACACACAGAGAGAGACAGACACAGAGAGAGAGAGACACAGGGGCCTATTTAGTATGCGTCGATAAGGCTGCGTCTATAGCAGTGTTTCCCAAACTGTGCGCCGCGGCTTGGCTAGAGGGGCGCCGCGATCAGGGCCGCCAGCAGCGGGAAACAAGGGCAGTACAGTAGTTAACTTAAAAAAAAAAAAAAAAACCTCCGAGGAGAAGCAGAGGAGCGGTCACGTGACCGCTCCCATCCAATGGGACTGCAGCCTGCCCGGCATTGCAACTACAGAGCCACCAGACAGAGGCAGCACCAAGGTCCAAGAGGTAGGTGTGTGTGTGTGTGTGTGTGTGTGTGTGTGTGTGTGTGTGTGTGTGTGTGTGTGTGTGTGTGTGTGTGTGTGTGTGTGTAAAACGGGCTGCAGTGTGTTTGTGTGTGTGTGTGTGTGTGTGTAAAACGGGCTGCAGGGTATGTGTGTGTGTGTGTGTGTGTGTGTGTGTGTGTGTGTGTGTGTGTAAAACGGGCTGCAGGGTGTGTGTGTGTGTGTGTGTGTGTGTGTGTGTGTGTGTGTGTGTGTGTGAAAAACGGGCTGCAGGGTGTGTGTGTGTGTGTGTGTGTGTGTGTGTGTGTGTGTGTGAAAAACGGGCTGCAGGGTGTGTGTGTGTGTGTGTGTGTGTGTGTGTGTGTGTGTGTGTGTGTGTGTGTGTGTGTGTGTGAGAAAAACGGGCTGCAGGGTGTGTGTGTGTGTGTGTGTGTGTGTGTGAGAAAAACGGGCTGCAGTGTGTGTGTGTGTCCTTTCTCTATATTCCCTTCTCCCCCCTTTTCACTTGCGTTGCGCTGCTGATCTTAAGTAGTCTCTTCTCTTTCAGGTGCTGCGATAAATCCACTTCACTTAAATACTCCATGAGGATAGGGTGACCAGATTTAAAAAATTAAAAACAGGGACACCTTAAAAAATAATTTATTAAACAAATTACATCACGTGACACCCCCCGTTGCCATAACAACAAGACACTCTGATGCCCCTGCAGTGTTAGTGTGTATAGAGGTGGGGGCTTTGCTTGGGCCCTTCAACTCTTACAGCCAGGGCATTATTGGCCAGGAATGCCCAGTTCGGAGGGGATTACTACTTCAAAATGTATTTGATTCGTAACAACATCAAAAAACTGTAATACCAATAACTAACAACCACAGACAATGATAATCTAAACCGTCAAATAAAATGTCTACGGCCCTTGTTCAAGCATGTTTGCGGTACTTACCAGATAAATCAGTGCCTGCAATCCACGACTGTATCCGCCTCTCCGAACGTCTGAAAGCAATCCAGCGTTCCTGGTGTGTGGCTGAAGAGGTGAGGGACTCCCTCCTCTCAAACGGAAAAGAAGAGCAAACAATAGAGTTAGAACATACCCTTCATACAGGAATGAGAGAGAGAGACAGAGAATGAGAGAGATACAGAGAATGAGAGAGAGACACAGAGAGAGAGAGACAGAGAATGAGAGAGAGACAGAGAATGAGAGAGAGACAGAGAGAGGGACATAGGGAGAGAGAGACACAGAGAGAGAGAGAGACAGACACAGAGAGAGAGAGAGAGAGAGAGAGACAAAAGTAATGTACTGTATAACCATTATACCGTACCCCCTAGTATTCGTGTAATCATTGTCCCACACCCCCTATTACTCACGCTTTGGCAATACTGAAATGTTCTTTTGACATGCCAATCAAGCTGATTTGATTTGAGAGACACAGAGAGACAGAGATACACACAGAGACACAGAGAGAGACAGAGATACAGAGACACACACAGAGACACACAGAGAGAGACACAGACACAGAGAGAGAGACAGAGACACACACAGAGACACACAGAGAGAAACAGAGACACACACAGAGACACACAGAGACAGAGATACAGAGACACACAGAGAGAAACAGACACACAGAGAGAGTCAGAGACACACAGAGAGAAACAGAGACACAGAGAGAAACAGAGACACACAGAGAGAGACAGAGACACAGAGAGAGAGACAGAGACACACAGAGAGACAGAGATACAGAGACACACACAGAGAAACAGAGAGACAGAGATACAGAGACACACACAGAGAAACAGAGACACACACAGAGAAACAGAGACACACAGAGAGAGACAGAGAAACAGAGAGAGAGACAGAGACACACAGAGAGAGACAGAGACACAGAGAGACACACAGAGAGAGACAGAGACACACAGAGAGAGACAGACACAGAGAGAGAGAGACACAGGGGCCTATTTAGTATGCGTCGATAAGGCTGCGTCTATAGCAGTGTTTCCCAAACTGTGCGCCGCGGCTTGGCTAGAGGGGCGCCGCGATCAGGGCCGCCAGCAGCGGGAAACAAGGGCAGTACAGTAGTTAACTTAAAAAAAAAAAAAACCTCCGAGGAGAAGCAGAGGAGCGGTCACGTGACCGCTCCCATCCAATGGGACTGCAGCCTGCCCGGCATTGCAACTACAGAGCCACCAGACAGAGGCAGCACCAAGGTCCAAGAGGTAGGTGTGTGTGTGTGTGTGTGTGTGTGTGTGTGTGTGTGTGTGTGTGTGTGTGTGTGTGTGTGTGTGTGTGTGTGTGTGTGTGTGTGTGTGTGTGTAAAACGGGCTGCAGGGTATGTGTGTGTGTGTGTGTGTGTGTGTGTGTGTGTGTGTGTGTGTGTGTGTGTGTGTGTAAAACGGGCTGCAGGGTATGTGTGTGTGTGTGTGTGTGTGTGAGAAAAACGGGCTGCAGTGTGTGTGTGTGTGTGTGTGTGTGTGTGTGTGTGTGTGTGTGTGTGTGAAAAACGGGCTGCAGGGTGTGTGTGTGTGTGTGTGTGTGTGTGTGTGTGTGTGTGTGTGTGTGTGTAAAACGGGCTGCAGGGTATGTGTATGTGTGTGTGTGTGTGTGTGTGTGTGTGTGTGTGTGTGTGTGTGTGTGAAAAACGGGCTGCAGGGTATGTGTGTGTGTGTGTGTGTGTGTGAGAAAAACGGGCTGCAGTGTGTGTGTGTGTGTGTGTGTGTGTGTGTGTGTGTGTGTGTGAAAAACGGGCTGCAGGGTGTGTGTGTGTGTGTGTGTGTGTGTGTGTGTGTGTGTGTGTGTGTGTAAAACGGGCTGCAGGGTATGTGTATGTGTGTGTGTGTGTGTGTGTGTGTGTGTGTGTGTGTGTGTGTGTGTGTGTGTGTGTGTGTGTGAAAAACGGGCTGCAGGGTATGTGTGTGTGTGTGTGTGTGTGTGTGTGTGTGCAAAACGGGCTGCAGGGTGTGTGTGTGTGTGTGTGTGTGTGTGTGTGTGTGTGTGAAAAACGGGCTGCAGGGTGTGTGTGTGTGTGTGTGTGTGTGTGTGTGTGTGAAAAACGGGCTGCAGGGTGTGTGTGTGTGTGTGTGTGTGTGTGTGTGTGTGTGTGTGTGTGTGTGTGTGTGTGAAAAACAGGCTGCAGGGTGTGTGTGTGTGTGTGTGTGTGTGTGTGTGTGTGTGTGTGTGTGTGTGTGTGTGTGTGTGAGAAAAACGGGCTGCAGTGTGTGTGTGTGTCCTTTCTCTATATTCCCTTCTCCCCCCTTTTCACTTGCGTTGCGCTGCTGATCTTAAGTAGTCTCTTCTCTTTCAGGTGCTGCGATAAATCCACTTCACTTAAATACTCCATGAGGATAGGGTGACCAGATTTAAAAAATTAAAAACAGGGACACCTTAAAAAATAATTTATTAAACAAATTACCTCACGTGACACCCCCCGTTGCCATAACAACAAGACACTCTGATGCCCCTGCAGTGTTAGTGTGTATAGAGGTGGGGGCTTTGCTTGGGCCCTTCAACTCTTACAGCCAGGGCATTATTGGCCAGGAATGCCCAGTTCGGAGGGGATTACTACTTCAAAATGTATTTGATTCGTAACAACATCAAAAAACTGTAATACCAATAACTAACAACCACAGACAATGATAATCTAAACCGTCAAATAAAATGTCTACGGCCCTTGTTCAAGCATGTTTGCGGTACTTACCAGATAAATCAGTGCCTGCAATCCACGACTGTATCCGCCTCTCCGAACGTCTGAAAGCAATCCAGCGTTCCTGGTGTGTGGCTGAAGAGGTGAGGGACTCCCTCCTCTCAAACGGAAAAGAAGAGCAAAAAATAGAGTTAGAACATACCCTTCATACAGGAATGAGAGAGAGAGACAGAGAATGAGAGAGATACAGAGAATGAGAGAGAGACACAGAGAGAGAGAGACAGAGAATGAGAGAGAGACAGAGAATGAGAGAGAGACAGAGAGAGGGACATAGGGAGAGAGAGACACAGAGAGAGAGAGAGACAGACACAGAGAGAGAGAGAGAGAGAGAGAGAGAGAGAGAGAGACAAAAGTAATGTACTGTATAACCATTATACCGTACCCCCTAGTATTCGTGTAATCATTGTCCCACACCCCCTATTACTCACGCTTTGGCAATACTGAAATGTTCTTTTGACATGCCAATCAAGCTGATTTGATTTGAGAGACACAGAGAGACAGAGATACACACAGAGACACAGAGAGAGACAGAGATACAGAGACACACAGAGAGAGACACAGACACAGAGAGAGAGACAGAGACACACACAGAGACACACAGAGAGAAACAGAGACACACACAGAGACACACAGAGACACACAGAGACAGAGATACAGAGACACACAGAGAGAAACAGAGACACACAGAGAGAGACAGAGACACACAGAGAGAAACAGAGACACACACAGACATACACACAGAGATACACAGAGAGAGACAGAGACACACACAGAGACACACAGAGAGAGACAGAGATACAGAGACACACACAGAGACACAGAGAGAGACAGAGATACAGAGACACACACAGAGAGAAACAGAGACACAGAGAGAAACAGAGAGAGACAGAGACACAGAGAGAGAGACAGAGACACACAGAGAGACAGAGATACAGAGACACACACAGAGAGACAGAGATACAGAGACACACACAGAGAAACAGAGACACACACAGAGAAACAGAGACACACAGAGAGAGAGAGAGAGACAGAGACACACACAGAGACACACAGAGAGAGACAGAGACACAGAGAGAGAGAGAGAGACACACAGAGACACACAGAGAGAGACAGAGACACACAGAGAGAGACAGAGACACACAGAGAGAGACAGACACAGAGAGAGAGAGACACAGGGGCCTATTTAGTATGCGTCGATAAGGCTGCGTCTATAGCAGTGTTTCCCAAACTGTGCGCCGCGGCTTGGCTAGAGGGGCGCCGCGATCAGGGCCGCCAGCAGCGGGAAACAAGGGCAGTACAGTAGTTAACTTAAAAAAAAAAAAAAAAACCTCCGAGGAGAAGCAGAGGAGCGGTCACGTGACCGCTCCCATCCAATGGGACTGCAGCCTGCCCGGCATTGCAACTACAGAGCCACCAGACAGAGGCAGCACCAAGGTCCAAGAGGTAGGTGTGTGTGTGTGTGTGTGTGTGTGTGTGTGTGTGTGTGTGTGTGTGTGTGTGTGTGTGTGTGTGTGTGTGTGTGTGTGTGTGTGTGTGTGTAAAACGGGCTGCAGGGTGTGTGTGTGTGTGTGTGTGTGTGTGTGTGTGTGTGTGTGTGTGTGTGTGTGTGTGTAAAACGGGCTGCAGGGTATGTGTGTGTGTGTGTGTGTGTGTGTGTGTGTGTGTGTGTGTGTGTGTGTAAAACGGGCTGCAGGGTATGTGTGTGTGTGTGTGTGTGTGTGTGTGTGTGTGTGTGTGTGTGTGTGTGTGTGTGTGTGTGTAAAACCTGCTGCAGGGTATGTGTGTGTGTGTGTGTGTGTGTGTGTGTGTGTGTGTGTGTGTGTGTGTGTGAAAAACGGGCTGCAGGGTGTGTGTGTGTGTGTGTGTGTGTGTGTGTGTGTGTGTGTGTGTGTGTGTGTGTGTGTGTGTGTGTGTGTGTGTGTGTGTGTGTGTGTGTGTGTGTGTGTGTGAAAAACGGGCTGCAGGGTGTGTGTGTGTGTGTGTGTGTGTGTGTGTGTGTGTGTGTGTGTGTGTGTGTGTGTGTGTGTGTGTGTGTGTGTGAGAAAAACGGGCTGCAGTGTGTGTGTGTGTCCTTTCTCTATATTCCCTTCTCCCCCCTTTTCACTTGCGTTGCGCTGCTGATCTTAAGTAGTCTCTTCTCTTTCAGGTGCTGCGATAAATCCACTTCACTTAAATACTCCATGAGGATAGGGTGACCAGATTTAAAAAATTAAAAACAGGGACACCTTAAAAAATAATTTATTAAACAAATTACATCACGTGACACCCCCCGTTGCCATAACAACAAGACACTCTGATGCCCCTGCAGTGTTAGTGTGTATAGAGGTGGGGGCTTTGCTTGGGCCCTTCAACTCTTACAGCCAGGGCATTATTGGCCAGGAATGCCCAGTTCGGAGGGGATTACTACTTCAAAATGTATTTGATTCGTAACAACATCAAAAAAACTGTAATACCAATAACTAACAACCACAGACAATGATAATCTAAACCGTCAAATAAAATGTCTACGGCCCTTGTTCAAGCATGTTTGCGGTACTTACCAGATAAATCAGTGCCTGCAATCCACGACTGTATCCGCCTCTCCGAACGTCCTGAAAGCAATCCAGCGTTCCTGGTGTGTGGCTGAAGAGGTGAGGGACTCCCTCCTCTCAAACGGAAAAGAAGAGCAAACAATAGAGTTAGAACATACCTATCATACAGGGATGAGAGAGAGAGACAGAGAATGAGAGAGATACAGAGAATGAGAGAGAGACACAGAGAGAGAGAGACAGAGAATGAGAGAGAGACAGAGAGAGGGACATAGGGAGAGAGAGACACAGAGAGAGAGAGAGAGAGAGAGACAAAAGTAATGTACTGTATAACCATTATACCGTACCCCCTAGTATTCGTGTAATCATTGTCCCACACCCCCTATTACTCACGCTTTGGCAATACTGAAATGTTCTTTTGACATGCCAATCAAGCTGATTTGATTTGAGAGACACAGAGAGACAGAGATACACACAGAGACACAGAGAGAGACAGAGATACAGAGACACACACAGAGACACACAGAGAGAGACACAGACACAGAGAGAGAGACAGAGACACACACAGAGACACACAGAGAGAAACAGAGACACACACAGAGACACACAGAGACAGAGATACAGAGACACACAGAGAGAAACAGACACACAGAGAGAGTCAGAGACACACAGAGAGAAACAGAGACACACACAGAGACACACAGAGAGAGAGAGATACAGAGACACACACAGAGACACACAGAGAGAGACAGAGATACAGAGACACACACAGAGACACACAGAGAGAGACAGAGATACAGAGACACACACAGAGACACAGAGAGAGATAGAGATACAGAGACACACACAGAGAGAAACAGAGACACACAGAGAGAGACAGAGACACAGAGAGAAACAGAGACACACAGAGAGAGACAGAGACACAGAGAGAGAGACAGAGACACACAGAGAGACAGAGATACAGAGACACACACAGAGAAACAGAGAGACAGAGATACAGAGACACACACAGAGAAACAGAGACACACACAGAGAAACAGAGACACACAGAGAGAGACAGAGAAACAGAGAGAGACAGAGACACACAGAGAGAGACAGAGACACAGAGAGACACACAGAGAGAGACAGAGACACACAGAGAGAGACAGACACAGAGAGAGAGAGACACAGAGAGAGAGACACAGGGGCCTATTTAGTATGCGTCGATAAGGCTGCGTCTATAGCAGTGTTTCCCAAACTGTGCGCCGCGGCTTGGCTAGAGGGGCGCCGCGATCAGGGCCGCCAGCAGCGGGAAACAAGGGCAGTACAGTAGTTAACTTAAAAAAAAAAAAAAACCTCCGAGGAGAAGCAGAGGAGCGGTCACGTGACCGATCCCATCCAATGGGACTGCAGCCTGCCCGGCATTGCAACTACAGAGCCACCAGACAGAGGCAGCACCAAGGTCCAAGAGGTAGGTGTGTGTGTGTGTGTGTGTGTGTGTGTGTGTGTGTGTGTGTGTGTGTGTGTGTGTGTGTGTGTGTGTGTGTGTGTGTGTGTAAAACGGGCTGCAGGGTATGTGTGTGTGTGTGTGTGTGTGTGTGTGTGTGTGTGTGTGTGTGTGTGTGTGTGTGTGTAAAACGGGCTGCAGGGTATGTGTGTGTGTGTGTGTGTGTGTGTGTGAGAAAAAACGGGCTGCAGTGTGTGTGTGTGTGTGTGTGTGTGTGTGTGTGTGTGTGTGTGTGTGTGTGTGTGGTGTGTGAAAAACGGGCTGCAGGGTGTGTGTGTGTGTGTGTGTGTGTGTGTGTGTGTGTGTGTGTGTGTGTGTGTGTGTGTGTGTGTGTGTGTGTGTGTGTGTGTAAAACGGGCTGCAGGGTATGTGTGTGTGTGTGTGTGTGTGTGTGTGTGTGTGTGTGTGTGTGTGTGAAAAACGGGCTGCAGGGTATGTGTGTGTGTGTGTGTGTGTGTGTGTGTGCAAAACGGGCTGCAGGGTGTGTGTGTGTGTGTGTGTGTGTGTGTGTGTGTGTGTGTGTGGTGTGTGTGTGTGTGTGTGTGTGTGTGTGTGAAAAACGGGCTGCAGGGTGTGTGTGTGTGTGTGTGTGTGTGTGTGTGTGTGTGTGTGTGTGTGAGAAAAACGGGCTGCAGGGTGTGTGTGTGTGTGTGTGTGTGTGTGTGTGTGTGTGTGTGTGTGTGTGTGTGTGTGTGTGTGTGTGTGAAAAACGGGCTGCAGTGTGTGTGTGTGTGTGTGTGTGTGAAAAACGGGCTGCAGGGTGTGTGTGTGTGTGTGTGTGTGTGTGTGTGAGAAAAACGGGCTGCAGGGTGTGTGTGTGTGTGTGTGTGTGTGTGTGTGTGTGTGTGTGTGTGTGTGTGTGTGTGTGTGTGTAAAACGGGCTGCAGGGTGTGTGTGTGTGTGTGTGTGTGTGTGTGTGTGTGTGTGTGTGTGAGAAAAACGGGCTGCAGGGTGTGTGTGTGAGAGAAAAACAGGCTGCAGGGGGTGTGTGTATATATGTGTGGTGTGTATATGTGTGTGTGTGTGTGTGTGTGTGTGTATATATATATATATATATATGTGTGGTGTGTATATATGTATGTGTGGTGTATATGGGTGTGTGCGTGTGAATATATTTATCAAAGTTGCACAATGTTAATAAATAATTTATTCTCACATGTCTTTTTTTTTTTAATTTTTAAAATATTATATAATATACACACACACACACACACACACACACACACACACACACACACACACACACAGACACACACACACACACACAGACACACACACACACACACACACACACACACACACACACACACACACACACACACACACACACACACACACACACACACACACACACACACACACTGACAGCTACCAAGTGCCCCCCCCACACAGTGATACCCGCCTCCCAAGCGCGCTTGCTGTCTCCTCTGCCAGCAAAAAGCTCCTGGTAGAGCGAGCGGCAGCAAGCAAAAGCGAGCAGCAGCACCTAAGCGCTTACTATGTCCCAGGCCAGAGGAACTATAGCCGCGCTGATTACAGATGCAGGGGCTTTGTGCATCTGTGCAGCGCGGCTCAGCGACGCTGAGAGAGGGAGGCCCGGCGCGCATGCTGGAGGAGCAGCACCGGGAGACAGATGTCTCCCAGCAGCACTGCAGCCTCACACCCTCCCCCTCCCTCCCCGCAGCACACCGGCCCTCCCTCCCCGCAGCACACCGGACCTCCCCCACGTGGCACAGGCCCCCGCAGCACTGACCTCCCCCGTGCAGAGACCGGGCCGTTCAGCCATACCCTCCTCCACCCCCCGTATCTGTGTGTATTTATTTGTGTGTGTGTGTGTGTATCTGTGTGTGTGTGTGTGTGTGTGTATTTATGTGTGTGTGTGTGTATTTATTTGTGTGTGTGTGTATTTATTTGTGTGTGTGTATTTATTGTGTGTGTGTATTTATTTGTGTGTGTGTGTGTGTGTGTATTTATGTGTGTGTGTGTGTATTTAGTGTGTGTGTGTGTGTCTGTGTGCAGGGAGCTGCCTGCACGGATCTCATGCCTTTCCTCCCTCCCTGAGAGAGAGTGTGTGAGAGAGAGAGTGTCTCTGAGAGAGTGAGAGAGAGAGTATCTGTCTGAGAGAGGTAGAGTGTCTGTCTGAGAGAGTGAGAGTGTCTGTGAGAGAGAGTGTCCGTCTGTCTGTGAGAGAGAGAGAGAGAGAGAGACAGTGAGGTCAGAGAGAGAGAGAGACAGTGAGGAGAGGTCAGAGAGAGAGAGAGAGAGGTCAGAGAGAGAGTGAGGTCAGAGAGAGAGAGAGAGAGAGGTCAGAGAGAGAGAGAGAGAGGTCAGAGAGAGAGAGAGTGAGGTCAGAGAGAGAGAGAGAGAGTGAGGCCAGAGAGAGAAACAGAGAGAGAGAGGTCAGGGAGAGAGAGTGAGGTCAGAGAGAGAGAGAGTGAGGTCAGAGAGAGAGAGTGAGGTCAGAGAGAGAGAGAGTGAGGTCAGAGAGAGAGAGAGAGTGAGGTCAGAGAGAGAGAGTGAGGTCAGAGAGAGAGAGTGAGGTCAGAGAGAGAGAGTGAGGTCAGAGAGAGAGAGTGAGGTCAGAGAGAGAGAGAGAGAGTGAGGTCAGAGAGAGAGAGAGAGTGAGGTCAGAGGAGAGAGTGAGGTCAGAGTGAGAGAGAGAGTGAGGTCAGAGAGAGAGAGAGAGTGAGGTCAGAGAGAGAGAGAGTGAGGTCAGAGAGAGAGAGAGTGAGGTCAGAGAGAGAGAGAGTGAGGTCAGAGAGAGAGAGTGAGGTCAGAGAGAGAGAGAGAGTGAGGTCAGAGAGAGAGAGTGAGGTCAGAGAGAGAGAGTGAGGTCAGAGAGAGAGAGTGAGGTAAGAGAGAGAGAGTGAGGTCAGAGAGAGAGAGAGTGAGGTCAGAGAGAGAGAGAGTGAGGTCAGAGAGAGAGAGAGTGAGGTCAGAGAGAGAGAGAGTGAGGTCAAGAGAGAGAGAGAGTGAGGTCAGAGAGAGAGAGAGAGTGAGGTCAGAGAGAGAGAGAGAGTGAGGTCAGAGAGAAGAAGAAGAGTGAGGTCAGAGAGAGAGAGTGAGGTCAGAGAGAGAGAGTGAGGTCAGAGAGAGAGAGTGAGGTCAGAGAGAGAGAGTGAGGTCAGAGAGAGAGAGAGTGAGGTCAGAGAGAGAGAGTGAGGTCAGAGAGAGAGCAGAGAGTGAGGTCAGAGAGAGTGAGGTCAGAGAGAGTGAGGTCAGAGAGAGAGAGTGAGGTCAGAGAGAGAGAGGTCAGAGAGAGACAGAGAGAGAGAGTGAGTCAGAGAGAGGAGAGAGAGAGAGAGAGAGAGAGAGAGAGGTCAGAGAGAGAGAGAGAGAGAGTGAGGTCATAGAGAGAGAGAGAGAGTGAGGTCAGAGAGAGAGAGAGAGAGAGAGAGTGAGGTCTGAGAGAGTGAGGTCAGAGAGAGTGAGGTCAGAGAGAGTGAGGTCAGAGAGAGTGAGGTCAGAGAGAGAGAGAGTGAGGTCAGAGAGAGAGAGATGTCTGAGAGAGAGTGAGGTCAGAGAGAGAGAGAGTGAGGTCAGAGAGAGAGAGAGAGAGAGTGAGGTCAGAGAGAGAGAGAGTGAGGTCAGAGAGAGAGTGAGGTCAGAGAAAGAGAGAGAGTGAGGTCAGAGAGAGAGAGAGTGTGAGGTCTGAGAGAGAGTGAGGTCTGAGAGAGAGTGAGGTCAGAGAGAGAGTGAGGTCAGAGAGAGAGGGAGGTCAGAGAGAGAGTGAGGTCTGAGAGAGAGTGAGGTCAGAGAGAGAGTGAGGTCAGGAGAGAGAGGGAGGTCAGAGAGAGAGTGAGGTCAGAGAGAGAGTGAGGTCAGAGAGAGAGAGAGATGTCTGAGAGAGAGTGAGGTCAGAGAGAGAGAGAGTGAGGTCAGAGAGAGAGAGAGTGAGGTCAGAGAGAGAGTGAGGTCAGAGAAAGAGAGAGAGTGAGGTCAGAGAAAGAGAGAGAGTGAGGTCAGAGAAAGAGAGAGAGAGGTCAAGAGAAAGAGAGAGACAGAGGTCTGAGAGTGAGAGTGTGTGAGTGTCTGAGAGAGACACCAACTGCGCACTGCAACTGTTAGGTATGTATATACACCTTTGTTTTTACTTGGTGGCCGCGGTAAAAATCCTGATCGCCTTGGGGAGCCTTGAAAAAATTCTGATTGCCTTGGGGAGCCTTGAACCGAAAAAGTTTGGGAACCACTGGTCTATAGTATTTCAGAAGGAGGGAAGGCACACACGCTGCAATACACTTGCTGAAGCCTGAGCTTTTTTATGGCTTTGCAGGGTATGCAGCGGGTGCGATTGGGGCGTGGCAATACATATTTGGAGGCGTGGCAATAACGTTCCGGCGGCGGACGTCACTTCCCTACCTCACATCCGGATCCACCGGCATTTTTTCAGATGCAGCATCTGAAGCTGCAGACAAGAAGAAAAATGCACACAATGCGCACCAGAGATTAAAATATAGTAAATTATTTATTAATAAAACAAGAAATAACCGAGGGGGATCCAACCCCACCTCAGTACTTTCTTCTCGTTGCTATTGCCACACTATACGTCCTGACGCCGGAAGGGAAGTTGGTACGCGACCAAGACGAGACGCCGGAATTACAGTGGAACCACAACATACCACAGATTGCCGGAGGACCAGACTGCGAGGGGCGCAGTTTATCGAGTTTCCCGGTCATCGTCCAAAGTCTGGAGCTGCGGATTGACCACCGGATTACCACGGAGCCCGAGCTTGTCTCACACAAAGCTTTTACCAAACGGATGTTTGTGAGTTTGCTATTTTTATCTTGTCCAGGAAATGAAATTGTTAAACCGAATTTACACATGGAGCGGGCGCTTTCTCTTCTTTTTTTTGTTTAGATATCTGTCGAGGAGGTGGTTGTTTTCCTGAAGAGAGCTGCCAGGGCTCCAGAGGACGCCCGAATTGGATCCTTTTATGATTGAGTTATAACATAGCTATTAGAGCTAGGTTTCTGGACTTTTATTGTGTTTAGGCATAGTGTTTATTATTATTTTATTACAGCTACTTTTTAGTAATTGCACTGTTATTAATTCTGACCACTAATTCTCACTGCCATTATAATCTCTCTCTAGCCACAACCAAATTGCTATATCAGCTTTATTATTTATTGGTTATACCAGGGGAGCATAAACTTTTGCAGCTCGCCCCCCTGCCTTCCCTCTGCTGGTGCTCGCGCCACCCCCCTTACCTTGATGCGGCGTCACGTGACCTGCAGCGGCATTTGACGAGGGTGACGTCACATGACCCCGCGGCGTAATTTAACATACTGTGCTATATGTATGCACACACAGCTGTCTCTTACACATACAAATACTGTTTTTCCATCCATATACACAAAAAAGGACCACAAAGTATCCACACACACTTTTAGTTGTGCTACAAACTCTCACATTTCCACACCCACTCACACCATTTATATCCACTCCCACTCCACACACACCTTTTGTAAAGCACTGTATATACTGTGGGCTCTCCATTCATTTTCATTCACACTGATACACATACACACTCTTTCATCACTTGCTTTCAGGAACCTTTTGACACCTCTAGGCATAAAACACATCCAGGAAGGACCAGCACAGATAACATTCCAAGAGACACTGTTTTTTTTTTTTTTTCAACCAAAAGTTTTTTTATTTTTGTTGAGTGCATGGTACAATAATCACATTTTCTTCCAACCCATTGTCTTATACAAATGTATCCACAACAACTCATATTATAATTATACTCACAAAAGACATACTGGGGATACGAACAGACCAACAAGACGTACCGACATACTACACCAGGGGGGGGGGGGGAGGTAGGAAGGGGGGGGGGCGGGGAGGGGGTTGCCATCGAACGATTCCAGTTCAGCTGGGCTCCACCTAGGGGTTGTGGTTCTCGCTGCTTCCCGGACTTCTTGAGCTTATAGGACAGCTGATCCGCAAGATCTCATAGTGACTGCTGTCGTAGCGTTGGTTGCTGAACTCTTCTGGAGTATCTTGGCCCTTATCTATCCTTTTCTCTGCCCCTTTTATTTATCTCTTTGTTTTGATAAGCGTCTATGTCTCCCTGTCTTCTACACTTCATCCAAGGAGAACGCGTCTACAACTATTAAAGCAGTATATTGGAGGCGTTGACCCCAGGGATATCGTTCCGAGCTAGCCATGGTGAACAGACTTTGAGAAAATTTGTGCCGGTGTCGTTAACCAGACTTGTTAACTGTTCCATCCGGCAAACGTGCCAAATTCGATTTCTGATTTTTGGGATGTTTGGTATGTCCGGTTGCTTCCACAATGCTGCGAGTTCGCACCTCAGGGCGGTTGCAAAATGTGCAATTAATTTGTGCTCCAACCTGTTTAGACCCTGAGTGCGTCTGGCCAGCAGAAACAACCAGGGGTCCAAAGGGATCGTGCGGTCGAGAATTCTCTGAAGCCAATTTCTGATCTCCTCCCAGATTGGGAGTACCTTGGTGCAGCCCCACAGCATGTGTAGCAAGTCTGCCTGCTCCCCACATTGTTTGGGGCACAATGGGGGGTAACCTCTGACAAACTTTGATAATCGTGTCGGAGTCAGATACCACCTCATTAGGACTTTATACGCGTTCTCCTTTAATGTCGTGCAAATCGAGCTTTTAGCTGCCGCCAAGCTCATTTGATCCCAGTCTTTGTCCTCTAATGTGTCTCCTAGGTCTCTTTCCCACCTGTTTCTATATTTTAATGTCACGTCAGCGTCAGGAGTCGGACAGACCACCGCTTTATACATTGTAGAGATAAGTCCCTTGGTTCCTGATCCAACGGAACAGAGCTGCTCAAAATTAGTGCGTTTAGCGAGGGTGGGAAATTTGTCATAGAAAGCTCTTAGCTGGAGGTATCTAAAGAATTCTGAATTTGGAATTGACATTTCAGACTTAATTTGTTCAAACGATTTAATCGATATTCTACCCTCCAGGTGTCGAAGGCGAGTATAACCCTTCTGTGTCCATGTAATAATCTCATATCCTGCATCGGGAAGATCCAATCACTGAAAATGAATCTCCTACCCAGGATACTATACCTATTTCAGACTCTTCCGGTCCCAATAAATAGGGACGAGATCCTTCGGTTACAGTCCGCAATGGTGAAATTTATCTGGGGTAATAAAACCCCCCGTATCAAAACTAGCATACTAATTCGACCCACTACGAAAGGAGGACTAGCGGTACCTTGCCTGTTGTCGTACTATAGAGCGGCCCAATTAACCCAAATCATCCAGTGGCATACCCACCCTGTCCAGAGGCGATGGGTAGCGCTGGAGGCGGCCTGCTGTGCCCCGGTGGCATTGCAGGACCTGATATGGCTTCCAAACAAGGTCCGCAAGGACTTCACAAACCCGCTCCCCGCGGTAGTCAGCTCTTTAGCAGTCTGGGACAAAAGCAAATATAAGCACGTCTTGATGAGACAACACTCCTTGATGACCCCAATTTTGGGAAACCCTGATTTCGCTCCGGGCCTGCAGAAGAGACACTGTTTTTAAGTATACCTTTTGCTTGCTTCATTCATTGTAATATCGCCGGAAGAAGAGATCAGTGTATCTCGAAAGCTCGCACAAATAAAAGCATTTCGTTAGCCACAGAACGGTATCATCTACTGCTGCGGCCGAGTTTATTTGAGCATTTGCCCGGTCTCGGCCGCAGCAGTAACCAGGCGAACGCCGGGATGTGCCTGGCGCGCGCCGAAGCCACGGAGGAGCGCCCTCCGATCGGGGCTTTCTCCCTCCGCTCGCCGGGTCCCCCGGAACCCCCTGCCGCCGTCCCCCACATCGCGGGACACCAGGGCTCCCTCGGGGAGCCCTGGACGCGCGTGCAGGGGGCGCAGGCTCCCGATGACGCGTGACCGCGCGTCATCGCCGAGGGCATCCCCAGGCTTGCGGAGCTAGCCGCACTCAAATAAAATGTGCCGCCTCTGTATTTATTTTTTGATTATTGAAGCTCGGCTAACACGGTACTAATACCTCTATATATATATATATATTGCGCGCGCGCACACACATATAACGTTTTATCCAACTTTTTCATTTATCATTTGTAGAGAAAATGAACAATGTTGCCAGAAGTGCTATTTTTCAAAATGTAACATCTCTACTAATTAGTGTAAAATGATACTTCATATAAAGCAGGTTATGGGACCCAGTATAAAATGACCTTCGTGTTTCTTATCACATCCCAGTATATGGATACTTTCTATTATCACATGCTGCTAACATGTGACAGGGCTCAGAGTCTGAGCCCAGAATGTGACATACTGAACATTCTCATTCTAAATTTCAAAAAATATTGTGTTGATTTCTGACCTGACTGCCGTGGTTACAGCTCAACCACTCTGTTCTACTGTATGTCACCACTTTCTGCCACAACCAGCTGACGGTGGATCTGCAAGGAGTGGATCTGCAAGGATGCTCATTGGCATCACATCTGTGGCTTGGTTGATGTATAATTTCTCCAGCTTTTTATTGTATTGTTTTTAAATAGATTATATTTATTTAGTTGAATAGATATTTATTTAGTTTAATAGATATTTATTTAGTTTAATAGATTATATTTCTAAGTTTAATAAGTTATATTTCTTAGTTTAATAAGTTATATTTCTTAGTTTAATAAATTATATTTCTTAGTTTAATAAGTTATATTTCTTAGTTTAATAAATTATATTTCTTAGTTTAATAAATTATATTTCTTAGTTTAATAAGTTATATTTGTTAGTTTAATAAATTATATTTCTTAGTTTAATAAATTATATTTGTTAGTTAATAGATTATATTTGTTAGCACAGTAGATTATATTTACTAGTATTTAAGTCTCCCCCTCAGTGTCCCATTAGGACCCGTGCGCATATTTCACATCTTTTCGGAGTCGCTTATTTTTTAGACCCTCGGAGCCGAAACCTAAAGGGGTCAGCTAAGAAAGTTCAGATCAAGAGGAGCCGCACAGCTTAAAGACAGAACATTTCCAAGTGAGATGGAGACAATTTGGGTAAGATCTGATTAAAGGACAACCTTTGAGGAAGGAAAGGGTGACGGGGGAGTCTAAGAGCGGGGTGAGAGAGCAAGGTGGTGTGTCAGATTGGGGCAGAGCAAGAGAACGCAAAAATGATGGGGATTTGCTGCACACCAAAAAAAAAACAATAAGTAGTGATACTTTTACCGGTGCCCCTTAGTCTCAGGGAAGACCGGCATTTCGTCCATTGGATACAATATGATTGATGAGAAAGGGCACACGGATTTGAATAAAAAAAGATAATTTATTGTGCCACAGACTACAATGTTTCGGCTGCTGGCCTTTCTTTGCTGGATTTAGTGGGTTTAGCCACTTTACCTGAGAAAGACCAGCAGGCCGAAATGTTGTTGTCTATGGCAGTGCAAGAGAAAACAGGTTGGGGGGGGTGGGTTCTCGCAAAGTCGCCGACCCATGGGTGAGTGTCTCCGGTGGAAACTAGTCCTGGACCCCGGGAAAGCTGTCTGTGGCCCATACAAGCTGAGTAACATGTAGAAAGGACACATGTATGTTCAGAATGAGTTAGCATGGTATTTTGAGAGGCATCATAGCAGGTCAGTGCATGTCAGTGCAGAGCACTGCAAGGTCAGTCAATATGAGGAAGGGTCCGATGGAGGAGTTGGAGGGTCCCAGAATATCTCTTAAAGCAGGGGTGCGCAAATCGAGGGGCACGACATTTTCTTGGGAGGAGGGGCTCGGCGCTTACAGAGGCCCCTCGCTCTTCCCCACAGCATTTAAATTAAATGCCGGAGATCGCGCGCAAGGCCTCTGTAAGTTCCCTTTCCTTGTCTCCGGCGGCTTCTGGCGACAGCAACGTGGCGTCACATGATATGGCATTGCCATAGCAACGTGATATCACATGACGTCGTTACATCAGAACGTCGGAGACAAGGTGGGGAAGGTGGAGGGGGGAGCAGGGGGAAAAGGTTGTGCAACCCTGTCTTAAAGCATTGTCCTGCATACAGATCAGAGGCCAAGAATGGATATGGATATCCGATGTGAAGCCGGAAATAAGACAGAAAAGACCGTTTCGGGGGAAGAAGGTGAGTGATGAAATAGCCGTCACTGTGTAACTCTTCCAATTACCTGCAACTTCATGCAGAGAAATAGCAACGCTTGTTTTTAACGTGCTAAGCGCCTAATGGGGAATTCAACTGCTGAGAGGTTAAGGGAGTTACTCACCAAACTCAGCGACGTTTCTGTGTCTCTGTGATAACTCCCCCAGGACATGCCTGGAAACCAGAGGTAACTCAATGTATTTTTGATAAATAGAAACATGACCTTCTGGGGAGGGGTATATAATGGGTACTGGGCCTGGTGAGGTGGGTATAACGGGTACTGGGCCTTGGGAGGGTTGTATAACTGGGTACTGGGCCTGGGGAGGTGGGTATAACGGGTATTTGCCCTGTGGAGGGCGGTATAACGTGGTATTGGGGATGGGGTATAAGTGGCACAGGAGCTCTTGCGATACAGAGTATCACTGTCCCTGGTTACAAACACGTCATGTCTCCTGCAGATCAGGACACGCACGAAGGTGGTGCCCTTTGTGCCACCAGACGACGAGGCGGGCTACGAGGCGGACGACGAGGCATACGACAAAGCGGGCGTCAAGTGGAACAATGAGGTGGGCTACAAGGCGGCCGATGACGCAGACGTGGTGTACGATGACCATGGAGCATACGACAGGTGTGGCCGGATCTGCTGCTTCACCTTTTTTAGGCGGAGAAGACCCCGGGAGCAGGTAGGAGAATACGAGAGGTGCGGACAGATCTGCTGCTTCACCTTTTTTAGGCGGAGAAGAAGCCAGGAGCAGGTAGCAGAGGAGCCAGGGCGTAGATACAGGGGTTTTCTAGGGGCCCTGAGAAGTTGGTTTGACCGCAGGAGAGGCAGATAAGATCAGGAAGGCTGCGGGAGGGGCAGGTAGTAGAGGGAGATAGGGATATTGGGCGTGAGAGGGAGAGAGAGAACAAGGAGCAGGGCCGGAGCACGGGTTTCATGCGCCCGAGGCGAAACTTAAAATTTGTGCCCCAGTTGTATAAAAAATAATAAGATAAATAAAATAATAAAATAAACAGTGGCGTAGCTATCGGGGCTGCAGGGGGTGCGACCGCACCCCAGCGCGACACAAAATAAAAATAAAAGGGCGCCAAAATACTGGATAAAAAAAAGAATAATTTAAAAAAAAAGATAAATAAATTAGAAATAATAAGAGGAAAAAATAATAATGATTATTAATGCGCCCCTAGGACCTCTGCGCGCTAGGCGACCGCCTAATGGACGGCCGGCCCTGCGAGGTATGCGGGAGGAAAAGGGGCGAATGGGATAGATATGCAGGGGGATGGGGGAGCAGGTGAGTTATACACAGGGGCACAAGGGCCCCATCACCCGCATCTCTATATACTGAGTGTGCCCCTGTGTATAACAACGCTGATCTGTGCTGCTCCATCTGATCTCACTGCGCAGTGATCCAGGGACCATCCGATCGCCATTTAATGGGGTCAGGAAGGAATTTTTTTCCCCCATTGCACAGCAGGGGTTATGTTTCGCCTTCCTCTGGATCACAGCAACAAACTGCCCTTTGTGCATGAATTATCAGTGAGATCTTTATACACCCTGCATTGGTCTTCACCCCTTCGCTGCCGGAGGGGCCTGCAGTGCATTGCTCTGCGTGTTACTATATCGCTCCGCAATGTGCTGCAGGCCCCTCCCAGCAAAGAGATTAATTATTTAAATAAAATACTCTCTTTAATCAAACCTATGTGTAGTGTCTTTTCTATCCGTTGTATCTATTGCTAACAGCTCAGTGATTCTTCCCCAGGACGCTGCACTAGTGTCACGCTGCCAAGCCCGGGTGTGAGGGAGATTTATAGGGTCACATATACACTTCTGCCAAAACACGAGTGCAAACAGGAAGCCCCTCTGATCTCATATCTTTTATTACACAAAACGGTATCTAAAAAGGTAAAAAGAACATACATGGGATTCTGCTACAAATATCTCTCTAATTACAAACCAATTAGCAAATCATTCAGATTAGAGTCGAGCGAAAAGAAAGGGTTAAGTATCTCAGGTACAGTATATGCAGTGTAGGCTGTGTTGCAGCATTACATGCAGGGGACAACGTTTAGGGGATATAAGTAATGCTGATCTCAGAGCTGACCGGCTGACCTGCTCTACTGGCTGAACGGCTGACCTGCTCTTCTGGCTGACCGGCTGACCTGCTCTACTGGCTGACCGGCTTCTCTTCTTTCAGCTAAATGACCTGAATTGTGGCCCCTGTATCTCCCAATTAAACGTTTTATTGGCATATTCTTGTTTGACTCGTTCTATACAGACATTTTTTATATATTCATTGTGGGATTTGATAACATCTGTCAGATCTCTCAGAATATCACATTCTGTACGTTTGTGTTGAAGATTTTTCCATTCTCAATTTACTTAATATTAGTTTTTGGCATCAATTATTTATATCGAGTCCAAAATACCTTTATACAGAATGCTGTTCCCTTTAGCCCACAAATGCTGCTTCATTAAAGCCCATGGGTGGCACTCTATGCATTCTCAAACTTTTAGGCAACATCCCTAATTTCCAAAAGTGGGATTAAATCTGTGCATATTTAAATGGTTAATTTTCTTACTCAGACTACTAAATCCCTCCCCAAATATATCCGTTTCACATAAAAGTGTGTGCGCTTCTCCTTCCGCCTAACTGGCACGTCGTCCTTACGGGCGCCACTCCGTGTAACTCCACGCTGCCCTCCAGTGGCAAAAGAAATAAGATACATTTACTGTACTCGTCTGGCAGCTGATCCCATATAAGGTGGGTAACTCTGTATTAGGGGTCTTGGTAGACTATATTTTATACTTATGTCGGATAGATGAGGAATTAATATTCCTAACGGGTTATTGTGAGAGGCCTTAGATCTTATCCTATATGCACGCAGCCCTCGCCTCTCTGACCTTGAACACATACTTCAATCTGATTTTTTGAGACTTGAAACTGGATTTCCTAAAACAAACTGATTTTAAACACTGACAAGACTGTAACAATGGTATTTGGGACCAGAGCTAAATTGCTAACGCTTCCAATGACAGAGCTTCAGATAAAAACCAACTCTAATACCATCCTAGCCCCTGTTACTGGTTTGAAATATCTGGGCATATAGTTCAACTCCCATTTAACATTTGGGTTGCACATTGATACCCTGACATCCAAATCCTATGCCAAACTTGGTGTACTTTATAGCAGGGGTGGGGAACCTTTTTTCTGCCAAGGGCCATTTGGATATTTATAACATCATTCGCGGGCCATACAAAATGATCAACTTAAAAATTAGCCTGCTATATTTGGTCAAACATTCAATTAACTGGAACTGCTTCTCTTTGGTGAGGCGTGTGATGTTAGCTGGTATTGATGATGTTGCAACTCGCAACTGGTTTTCCAGGTTTGGATGACTGACTGACTGACACTTGTGTGACTGACTGACTGACTGACACTTGTGTGACTGACTGGCACTTGTGTGACTGACTGACTGACAGACTGACTGACACTTGGGTGACTGACTGACTGACACTTGGGTGACTGACTGACTGACACGAGTGACTGACTGACTGACACTTGTGTGACTGACTGACTGACACTTGTGTGACTGACTGACTGACACTTGAGTGACTGATTGACTGGCACTTGTGTGACTGACTGACACTTGTGTGACTGACTGACTGACACTTGGGTGACTGACTGACTGACACTTGTGTGACTGACTGACTGACACTTGGGTGACTGACTGCCACTTGGGTGACTGACTGACACTTGTGTGACTGACTGACTGACTGACACTTGGGTGACTGACTGACTGACACTTGTGTGACTGACTGACTGACTGACTGACACTTGTGTGACTGATTGACTGACACTTGGGTGACTGACTGACACTTGGGTGACTGACTGACCCTTGTGTGACTGACTGACTGACTGACACTTGGGTGACTGACTGATTGACACTTGGGTGACTGACTGACACTTGGGTGGTGGGTGACTACTGTATGACTGATTGTGGGTTGGTGTCTGTATTCTCTCACACACACAAATCGGAGCAGGGGGGGTGGGAAATCACACACTCTCAGACCCTCTCACTCATACACACTCTCTCACTCACTTTCAGACACTCTCTAAACAAGAATGACAATCAGCTGCAAGAAGTGGCAATTTGAGATGCATGAGGGACGGTCTGACAGCTTAGATCACACTGAGTCATTTTATGGGGCACAGATCATTGGGGGGGGGTGGTGTCTGCAAAAGTTAATCATACAACATGTATTGAAGTCAAGGAGACCAATGATGCTGGGATTAGGCATCAGGCCTGGTGGTGTCCCATGGCCCTCCTGCCCTTCCCCTGTCAGGGCCCTGCATAGCTCCCTCTCCTCTTACACTGCGGCACTGCGGAGCAGGTGCTCTCCTCCGTAGCTGCTGCCCGGTGTGGGGAGGAGGAGAGACGGTAGTGAGGTGTTTCTCCCTCCGCAGACTCGTTCTTCTATCCCCCAAGCCTCTTATACCCCCTCCCCCCCATCCCCCAAGCCCCACTCCTCTTATACCCTGTCCCCCCCGGAGCGCTGCTTACCTGAGCCGCTCTGGTGATACTCAGGTCCTTCATCACCTCAGGCGGCTGCTGCCACACACAGATAGTGACACACACACACAGTAACACACACAGTGACAGTGACACACACACACACACAGAGACAGTGAGACACACAGAGACAGTGAGACACACACACACAGACAGTGACACACACACACACACGCAGTGACACACACACAGTGACACACAGTGACACACACACAATAAGCCCACCTCTGCAAACACACTCAAAAATAAGGCCTTTCCCCCCTTGGGGTGGGTAAGGTGTCTGGGAGGGGCTATAAGGGGGCATGTGGGTTACCTGGGGCCCGTGGATGGGCTGCTGGAGCTGCATAGGTAGCCAGTGCAGATGAGACTGGCAGGGGCGGAGCCTAAAGGGAGGGACACAGGGGCGGAGCCTAAGGAGCCCGGCATTACTGGAGGAGAGAAGGGAGGGGGGCAGTGCTGAGGGAAGGGGAGGCCCGGCATTACTGGAGGAGAGAAGGGAGGGGGGCAGTGCTGAGGGAAGGGGAGGCCCGGCATGACTGGAGGAGAGAAGGGAGGGGGGCAGTGCTGAGGGAAGGGGAGGCCCGGCATTACTGGAGGAGAGAAGGGAGGGGGGCAGTGCTGAGGGAAGTGGAGGGCCCAGCATTACTGGAGGAGAGAAGGGAGGGGGGCAGTGCCGAGGGAAGGGGAGGCCCAGCATTACTGGAGGAGAGAAGGGAGGGGGCAGTGCTGAGGGAAGGGGAGGGCCCGGCATTACTGGAGGAGAGAAGGGAGGGGGGCAGTGCTGAGGGAAGGGGAGGCCCGGCATTACTGGGGGAGAGAAGGGAGGGGGGCAGTGCTGAGGGAAGGGGAGGCCCGGCATTACTGGAGGGGGGCAGTGCTGAGGGAAGGGGAGGCCCGGCATTACTGGAGGAGAGAAGGGAGAGGTGCAGTGCTGAGGGAAGGGGAGGCCCGGCATTACTGGAGGAGAGAAGGGAGGGGGGCAGTGCTGAGGGAAGGGGAGGCCCGGCATTACTGGAGGAGAGAAGGGAGGGGGGCAGTGCTGAGGGAAGGGGAGGCCCGGCATTACTGGAGGAGAGAAGGGAGGGGGGCGGTGCTGAGGGAAGAGGAGGCCCGGCAATACTGGAGGAGAGAAGGGAGGGGGGCAGTGCTGAGGGAAGGGGAGGCCCGGCATTACTGGAGGAGAGAAGGGAGGGGGGCAGTGCTGAGGGAAGGGGAGGCCCGGCATTACTGGAGGAGAGAAGGGAGGGGGGCAGTGCTGAGGGAAGGGGAGGCCCGGCATTACTGGAGGAGAGAAGGGAGGGGGGCAGTGCTGAGGGAAGGGGAGGCCCGGCATTACTGGAGGAGAGAAGGGAGGGGGGCAGTGCTGAGGGAAGGGGAGGCCCGGCTTGCACCCTACACTTGCTCCATGTATGAATAGGTGGGCCAAAAAACAAATCTTGGCAGAGTGACAGCACGGGCAGCCAATCAGGAGAGGGGGAGTTTTTTTTGTTTAAACCATTCTTGCAGGCTTGCTTCCCGGGGGCCGGACCAAATGATTTTCGCGGGCCGGACGTTCCCCACCCCTGCTTTATAGGAACAAATACTCCCTAAGGCCCTCATGCAGTATATAGAATAAGGGGAGTAAACCCCATGATGTTCGGTGCTCTAAAAAGTGTATATGTAGATATGGGTCAAATGCTGCACCTTGGTATACTTTGAAACTTGGTGGAAAAAAGAAAGAAAGTGATCCCACTGCAATCAATATATGAAGCGTTGAATATATAATTGAAGCAACAATTATGCAGACTTATAAACCTTAGGGGGGGGGGGCCGTTGTGCAGGGGTTCGTAAGGAGACAGGATGAGAAGCTTTGTTTAGAAACTCCTCTCCTGTACTCACGTATAAGCCAACCGATGCCTGCTGCCCTTATCCCGCCTGGTGTCTTCACTGCTTGCTCCGTTGAACTCCCGGCATTACTCCACGTGTGCGGCGCCTCCGAATGACGTCATCGCCGTCGCCAGCCTGGTGAGTCCGGGAAGATTACACAGGACGCATCACGAATGCCGGCTAACCCCGTGACTGCAAGGGGAGGGGGTATCGTGGCGTCTGCTCCGTAGTGCAGGGGATCCTTAGCGCGCCCCAGCCGTGAGGGTAGAATCAGCAAAATTGAAGAAAACTTCGGCGGTCACTGCAAACGAAGGAACTCAGCCATAGATGAATTAAAATCAATATTTATTCAAATCTTGGTGCTGGACATCACAGAGATTCACCTTCTCTGACGCGTTTCATTCCGTTAGGAACTTTATCTTTACTTTGATAAAGTTCCTAACGGAATGAAACGCTTCAATTTTGCCCTCATGCAGTAAGCAGCGATAAGACACTTATCACCAGCTTATCGCCAAAAAAGCCTACAGCGATTCAGTAAGCCCAGAGAAGCTGGCGATAAGAGCAAAAATTACAGGTTTTTTTGCCAAAAAAGAAATAAATAAATAAAAATTACAAATCGGCAGACGCGCGGTGATAAGCCACTTTTCGGCACTGATCGCCAGTTTTTCAAACACGCTCAATTCTATAAGCCCTGATCAGCTTATTGCGGCTGATCGCCACTTTAAAATTGCTGTTTCTTCTCCAAATTGTCCCACCACAAAAGTTGGCAAGAAGGTGGGGTGAAGCTGCGATGAAAATAAAATGCATGTGTCCCAGAGCTGATATCCATTAATATCAGCACCAGAGACCCCCGGCATGAATCCCATGCATAAAAAATGCATTTACAGGCAACTTCATTACCGCCAAGGCAATGAAGGGGTTATATACCCGTGCCAGGCTTATTGCGGGTAGCGGGGGTGGGTGAAGGTGGTATTTGGCCCTGGGTGGGTATTTAGGCCTTGCCAGGGGGTTGCGGGATGACTTGACCTCTTCTTTACCTTAGCAGATAATACCGCTAAGGTAATGAAGGGGTTAATCCCTCCCGCTACCCCCCCACCCGGTAGGCCTAAACACACTTCCTTGGGGCCAATACCCCATTCACCCACCCCCACTACCCACAATAAACAAAAATACACATAACAGCCTCACTATCCACTCCTAGGTCCCTAATAAACCATTACAATATTCATAAAACCATTATTTTTTTTACACACAGGATTAATACCGCAGTCTGGAGGAGAGAAGGGAGGGGGGCAGTGCTGAGGGAAGGGGAGGCCCGGCATTACTGGAGGAGAGAAGGGAGGGGGGCAGTGCTGAGGGAAGGGGAGGCCCGGCATTACTGGAGGAGAGAAGGGAGGGGGGCGGTGCTGAGGGAAGAGGAGGCCCGGCAATACTGGAGGAGAGAAGGGAGGGGGGCAGTGCTGAGGGAAGGGGAGGCCCGGCATTACTGGAGGAGAGAAGGGAGGGGGGCGGTGCTGAGGGAAGAGGAGGCCCGGCAATACTGGAGGAGAGAAGGGAGGGGGGCAGTGCTGAGGGAAGGGGAGGCCCGGCATTACTGGAGGAGAGAAGGGAGGGGGGCAGTGCTGAGGGAAGGGGAGGCCCGGCTTGCACCCTACACTTGCTCCATGTATGAATAGGTGGGCCAAAAAACAAATCTTGGCAGAGTGACAGCACGGGCAGCCAATCAGGAGAGGGGGAGTTTTTTTTGTTTAAACCATTCTTGCAGGCTTGCTTCCCGGGGGCCGGACCAAATGATTTTCGCGGGCCGGACGTTCCCCACCCCTGCTTTATAGGAACAAATACTCCCTAAGGCCCTCATGCAGTATATAGAATAAGGGGAGTAAACCCCATGATGTTCGGTGCTCTAAAAAGTGTATATGTAGATATGGGTCAAATGCTGCACCTTGGTATACTTTGAAACTTGGTGGAAAAAAGAAAGAAAGTGATCCCACTGCAATCAATATATGAAGCGTTGAATATATAATTGAAGCAACAATTATGCAGACTTATAAACCTTAGGGGGGGGGGCCGTTGTGCAGGGGTTCGTAAGGAGACAGGATGAGAAGCTTTGTTTAGAAACTCCTCTCCTGTACTCACGTATAAGCCAACCGATGCCTGCTGCCCTTATCCCGCCTGGTGTCTTCACTGCTTGCTCCGTTGAACTCCCGGCATTACTCCACGTGTGCGGCGCCTCCGAATGACGTCATCGCCGTCGCCAGCCTGGTGAGTCCGGGAAGATTACACAGGACGCATCACGAATGCCGGCTAACCCCGTGACTGCAAGGGGAGGGGGTATCGTGGCGTCTGCTCCGTAGTGCAGGGGATCCTTAGCGCGCCCCAGCCGTGAGGGTAGAATCAGCAAAATTGAAGAAAACTTCGGCGGTCACTGCAAACGAAGGAACTCAGCCATAGATGAATTAAAATCAATATTTATTCAAATCTTGGTGCTGGACATCACAGAGATTCACCTTCTCTGACGCGTTTCATTCCGTTAGGAACTTTATCTTTACTTTGATAAAGTTCCTAACGGAATGAAACGCTTCAATTTTGCCCTCATGCAGTAAGCAGCGATAAGACACTTATCACCAGCTTATCGCCAAAAAAGCCTACAGCGATTCAGTAAGCCCAGAGAAGCTGGCGATAAGAGCAAAAATTACAGGTTTTTTTGCCAAAAAAGAAATAAATAAATAAAAATTACAAATCGGCAGACGCGCGGTGATAAGCCACTTTTCGGCACTGATCGCCAGTTTTTCAAACACGCTCAATTCTATAAGCCCTGATCAGCTTATTGCGGCTGATCGCCACTTTAAAATTGCTGTTTCTTCTCCAAATTGTCCCACCACAAAAGTTGGCAAGAAGGTGGGGTGAAGCTGCGATGAAAATAAAATGCATGTGTCCCAGAGCTGATATCCATTAATATCAGCACCAGAGACCCCCGGCATGAATCCCATGCATAAAAAATGCATTTACAGGCAACTTCATTACCGCCAAGGCAATGAAGGGGTTATATACCCGTGCCAGGCTTATTGCGGGTAGCGGGGGTGGGTGAAGGTGGTATTTGGCCCTGGGTGGGTATTTAGGCCTTGCCAGGGGGTTGCGGGATGACTTGACCTCTTCTTTACCTTAGCAGATAATACCGCTAAGGTAATGAAGGGGTTAATCCCTCCCGCTACCCCCCCACCCGGTAGGCCTAAACACACTTCCTTGGGGCCAATACCCCATTCACCCACCCCCACTACCCACAATAAACAAAAATACACATAACAGCCTCACTATCCACTCCTAGGTCCCTAATAAACCATTACAATATTCATAAAACCATTATTTTTTTTACACACAGGATTAATACCGCAGTCCAGCAGGGGTCCCCGGTGGTCCAGATGGGTGTCCGCAGTTTCCACAGTTCACTCTGGGGGGTGCCCACCGGTGTCTGGGGGACTTTGGGTTGTCCCCGCTAGGCTCCGTGGGCCTCCAGGTAGTCCCCGCGGGTATCCGTGGGCACCAATGGCGTCCACGCGGTTGTCTGGGAGCTTTCAGGTGGTTCCCACAGGTGTCTAGGGGCCCTCGGGTGGTTCCCACAGGTGTCTAGGGGCCCTCGGGTGGTTCCCACGGGTGTCTGGGGGGCCCTCGGGTGGCCCTGTGGGTGCCTGGGGCCCCCACAGCTGTGGGGCCACCAGTTCTTCCCCGCAGGTGTCCTTCGTGGGTCCTCAGGTGGTCCCTGTGGGAGTCTGGGGGTCCTTGGGTTGTCCCCGTGGGTCCCCGCTGGCCTGCTGTACCAATCCTGTATTTAAAAAAACAAAAACATGGCCTACATTTACATCAATACAGCTCCCCCCACCCCACCAAACACATACAGTGCAGTAATGGGCAAAATAACTATTATCCAGACACGTGGTCATCTCTCCATCTTTACTATACAGACTTGCACAGACGATAGTTGCGAGCTGTGACTCCCAGACAGGCAGAAAGCTGCAGTGATACCCAGGGGGAGGGGGAGAGACCTCTGATTGCTTCCTCCTCTCCTGCAGCATCTCGCCCAGTGTATCATCCCATACAGGAGTCACAGCATGGGGGGGGGATCCCATCCTATATGGCAGAGGAAGGATAGCAGTGCCTGTCCTACCCCTCCTTGTCACATGGGATTAGGGCTATGTTATTGAGTGAGGGGTTGTATGTTTGTATTAGTAGGGACAAGCAAGGCCGGAGCCAGGTGGGTTTCTCCTGCCTCTGTCCTCCCTGTCTCCTGACCCTTCCTGTAGCCGGACATACAGAATATGGATAACAGAAGGGGAAATAAAACTAAGAGGAGCCGGCAGGAGAAGGCCGTGTCATATCTATTCTTATTAAATAGTATTCTTCCCGAGCTGCACTCAGACCTCTCTCCCACACACCCACAGGACAGCCCACTAAATAGACACAGCCCCGCCCCCTATGATGTCAGCAGGACCTCCTCTCTGTCTAGGCCTGCACAGAGCCAGGGGCCTGCCTCTATCACAGAGGCGGGGCTTGGTGAGGGGGAAAAACCCATGGTCACTACTGGCGCCTGCCCTTACCAGGGCTTACTCCAGTAGTAGAAGGATAGGGTGACCAGATTTACAAAAGTAAAAACCGGGACACATTAAAAAAAAAAATTATAAAACAAATGATGTCACCAACTGCGCCCCTTCTCCTTGGTCTCTACCCCGCTCTGTCCCCCCTTCTCTCACACACACACCCCTTTCTCTCTCCCTCCCCCCATATTCCTCTATTCTCGTTCTCCCCACCCCTACATTCTCATTCCACCCTTCCCTGTCTCTCTCCCCCCCTCCCCCCACTCTCTCTCTACCCCCCAATTCTCTCTCTCTCCCTGCCCCTCATTCTCTCTCTCCTCCCCCCCATTCTCTCTCTTCTCCCCCCCCCACTCTCTCTCTCCCCCCATTCTCTCTCTCTCCCCCCCACTCTCTCTCTCTCCCCCATTCTCTCCCCTCCCCTCATTCTCTCTCTCTCCCCCCCCATTCTCTCTCTCTCTCCCCCCATTCTCTCTCTCTCCCCCCATTCTCTCTCACCCCTCTCTCTCTTCCCCCCACATTCTCTCGCTCTCTCCCCCCTCTCCTTTCTCTCTCCTCCCCTCTCCCCTCCCTCTCATCCATTTTCTGTCTCTCTCTCTCCACCCCCCCCATTTTCTGTCTCTCTCCCCCCCATTCTCTGTGTCTCTCTCTCTACCCCATTCTCTGTGCCTTTCCCCCCCCCATTCTCTGTCTCTCTCTCCCCTCCCATTCTCTGTCTGTCTCTCTCTCCCCTCCATTCTCTGTGTCTTCCCCCATTCTCTGTGTCTCCCCCCATTCTCTCGCTTTCTCTCCCTCTCCCCCATTCCTCTCCCCTCCCCTCTCCCCTCCCTCTCCTCCCCCCATTCTCTGTCTGTCTCTCTCTCTCCCCCCATTCTCTGTCTGTCTCTCTCTCTCTCCCCCCCATTCTCTGTCTCCCTCTCTCCCCCCCATTCTCTGTCTCTCTCCCCTCCCCCATTCTCTCTCTCCTCCCCCCATGCTCTCTTCCCATTCTGTCCCCCTCCCTTCCCCCCATTCCATCTCTCTCCCATTCTCTCTCCCCCCCCATTCTCTCTCTCTCTCTTCCCCCCCCTCTCCCCCCATTCTCGAGCTCTCCCCCCCCCATTCTCGTCTCTCTCTCCCCCCCCCATTCTCGGCTCTCTGTCCCCCCATTCTCTCTCTCTCCTCCCCCATTCTCTTTCTACCCTCCATGCTCTCCCCCCCCCATTCTGTCTCTCTCCCTCCACCTCCTATTCTTGTCTCTCTCTCCCCTCCATTCTCTGTCTGTCTCTCTCTCCCCCATTCTTTGTCTCTCTCTCCCTATTCTCTGTCTCTCTCTCTCCCCTCCTTTCTCTGTCTCTCTCCCCCCATTCTTTGTGTCTCTCTCTCCACCCCCCACTCTGTGCCCCTCTTCCCATGCTGTGCCCCTCTCCCGATGCTGTGCTTCTCTCCCCACACTGTCTCTCCCCATCCTGTGCCTGTGCCTCTCTCTGTCTCTCTCCATGCTGTGCTTGTGCACTCTCTCTGTCTCTCTCCATGCTGTGCCTGTGTGTCTCTCTCTCTCTCTGCCTCTCCCCATGCTGTGCCTCTCTCTGTCTCTCTCCATGCTGTGCCTGTGTCTCTCTCTCTCTGTCTCTCTCCACATGCTGTGCCTCTCTGTCTCTCTCCCCCCCCCCCATTGTGTGAGTGTGTTTGTGTCCCCCATTCTGGACCATACCTGCATGGGTGGGGGAAGCATATTGAGCCCCTGGCAGCAGACACCGGAAGTTCTCACTGACACTTCGGGTCTCACTGCTAGGCTCCGCAGTTTAGTCCCGGCCCCTGCTCTCCTCCATGCGTTGTCTGCTCTCTGCTGCCCCCCCTGCTCTGATGGTCAACAGCGGAACAACCACAAAAACTGGAACATTTTACAGCATGCAGGGCAGCCGGGCAGAGACTAAAAAACCGGGACAGAGGTTAAAAAACCGGGACAGGGGTTAAAAAAACGGGACTGTCCCAGCTAAACCGGGACACCTGGTCACCCTATAGAAGGATAAGTAGCCCGTTCTGCTTACAGGGGGCTACATACAAATAACAGATCATGGGAATAAGTGCTTCAGACAAAAAGTTACATTTCGGAAGAGTCCCTGCTCCGAAGAGCTTACAATCTAATTGTTAGGAAGAATGTACAGAGACAGTAGAGGGCGTTCTGGTAAGTGCGTCTGCAGGGGGCCAAGCTTCATGTATCGTGTGTATAGTATTAGCCACGGGGCTACTCATATGCTTCTTTAAGCCGGTGCGCCTTAAGGTGGCTCTTAAAGGTCATCCCAGAGTGTGGGGCAGTCAGTGAGAAAGGGTTAAGGCGGGAGAGGGCTTTACATACAAAGGGGGTACAACGCAAGAGTCGGGATGGTGCATAGGAAGAAAATAGGCTGAGATGTGAGGAGGGGCAGAGGAGTGTAAAGCTTTAAAAGTGAGGAGGGGAATTGAGTGTGAGATGCGGGATGTGACAGGAAGCCAGGAGAGGGGTTTCAGGAGGGGAGACGCTGAGACAGATTTAAGAAAGAGTGCAGGGGCGCGGTTTGGAGCCTGACAGGGATATCGGGTTTGTCTGAAGCTCCCTAAGATATACATTTGACTGAGTAATACCAGCCCAAATTCGGACAAAATAAAAATAATTATTTGCTCGGGCTCTCCCACCGGTGATCCCACCCCGTGTCCAGTGGACCCCACACAATATGTCCTTTAAATGATATGGATGTGTGTGACTGCGCAGCCACTAGTCCCGTGTGAGTACTCTGTTGGTGCACTTGTTGTTACTGGTTACCTGCCGAGCGCTCAGTGCTCGGGCCTGCAATGGCTTCACAAAGGATCAGACGAAGCTCCCACATGACATCCAGGATCCACCCGCGTGGTGATCCGTCAGGGGCGATCCCACCTGAAGATAGTCCAGCTCTCTTTAATGGCGGAGACTTGAACCCAAGTCTCTCCGCAGGAAACGCAGCGTCCGCTGTGTCCCCAACTATCAAACAGCTAATGGGGCAGGGTCCCTAACCTAGGGCCTGTCCCTATAGCACTCAGCTACTGGTGACTCAGGGCTATCTGGGGCCTGGGGGGATGCTGGCCTAGTCCTCCTTCCCTTAGCTGCTCCGGTCACCAACTGTCACCAACTGCCAGCCCGCGAAATGTATCAATCTCCCTGCAGGGACATGCTGCCGCCCTATTGGCTCCTTTGGGTCCTGTGACTCTGTCCCTGTGCACCCTGGGGGCTGACTGCCCTGTGAGTACCCGAAGGGGCTCTGAGCCCTGACAGGGGACCTGGCTACACTTGCGATCGCGGGCTATTCGTGCCCCCCTGCCGGACACCCTTGGGTTGGGTCGGGGGACGAGAGAGGCAAACACCACGGGAGCAGAATAAAAGTGAGTGTCGAAAAAGGCAGTGACATTGCGGGACCACCGAGCTCCCAGTACCTCTAACACACGCGGCCGATCCTACAAAATGGCCGCTGGGCACCAATAAAGAAGATAAGAGCTAGCGGCTATAGGCGGAGCGGTCTACGGCTATCTGCGCCACCGGGACTTTCAGACTTGCCTCCCATCTAAGGGCTGGGACTGTCGGCGGGGGGGTTTGATGTGCAAGGGGGGGGGTTGATGTGCAAGGAAGGGGGGGGTTGATGTGCATGGGGGGTTGATGTGCAAGGAAAGGGGGGGTTGATGTGCAAGGGGGGGTGGTTGATGTGCAAGGGAAGAGGGGGTTGATGTGCAAGGGAAGGGGGGTTGATGTGAAGGGGGGGTTGATGTGCAAGGGAAGGGGGTGGTTGATGTGCAAGGGGGGTTGATGTGCAAGGGAAGGGGGGTGGTTGATGTGCAAGGGGGGGTGATGTGCAAGGGAAGGGGGGTTGATGTGCAAGGGGGGGGTGGTTGATGTGCAAGGGAAGGGGCGGTTGATGTGCAAGGGGGGGGTGGTTGATGTGCAAGGGAAGAGGGGGTTGATGTGCAAGGGAAGGGGGGTTGATGTGGAAGGGGGGGTTGATGTGCAAGGGAAGGGGGGTGGTTGATGTGCAAGGGGGGTTGATGTGGAAGGAGGGTTGATGTGCAAGGGAAGGGGGGGGTTGATGTGCAAGGGGGGTTGATGTGCAAGGGAAGGGGCGGTTGATGTGCAAGGGGGGTGGTTGATGTGCAAGGGGAAGAGGGGGTTGATGTGCAAGGGAAGGGGGGTTGATGTGGAAGGGGGGGTTGATGTGCAAGGGAAGGGGGGTGGTTGATGTGCAAGGGGGGGTTGATGTGGAAGGAGGAGTTGATGTGCAAGGAAGGGGGGTGGTTGATGTGCAAGGGGGGTTGATGTGGAAGGAGGGGTTGATGTGCAAGGGAAGGGGGGTGGTTGATGTGCAAGGGGGTGTGATGTGCAAGGGGGGTGATATGCAAGGGAAGGGGGGTGGTTGATGTGCAAGGGGGGGTTGATGTTCAAGGGGGGTTGATGTGCAAGGGGGGGTGATGTGCAAGGGGGGTGGTTGATGTGCAAGGGGGGGTGATGTGAAAGGGAAGGGGGGGTTGATGTGAAAGGGAAGGGGGGGTTGATGTGCAAGGGGGGGGTGATGTGCAAGGGGGGGGGGGTTGATGTGCAAGGGGGGGTTGATGTGCAAGGGGGGTTGATGTGCAAGGGAAGGGGGGGTTGATGTGCAAGGGGGGGTGGTTGATGTGCAAGGGAAGAGGGGGTTGATGTGCAAGGGAAGGGGGGTTCATGTGGAAGGGGGGGTTGATGTGCAAGGGAAGGGGGGTGGTTGATGTGCAAGGGGGGTTGATGTGGAAGGAGGGGTTGATGTGCAAGGGAAGGGGGGTGGTTGATGTGCAAGGGGGGATGATGTGCAAGGGAAGGGGGGTTGATGTGCAAGGGGGGGGGTTGATGTGCAAGGGAAGGGGGGTTGATGTGCAAGGGAAGGGGGGTTGATGTGCAAGGGGGGTGATATGCAAGGGAAGGGGGGTGGTTGATGTGCAAGGGGGGGTTGATGTGCAAGGGGGGGGGTAGTTGATGTGCAAGGGAAGGGGGGTTGATGTGCAAGGGGGGGTTGATGTGCAATGGAAGGGGCGGTTGATGTGCAAGGGGGGGGTGGTTGATGTGCAAGGGAAGAGGGGGTTGATGTGCAAGGAAGGGGGGTTGATGTGGAAGGGGGGGTTGATGTGCAAGGGAAGGGGGGTGGTTGATGTGCAAGGGGGGGTTGATGTGGAAGGAGGGGTTGATGTGCAAGGGGGGGTGATGTGCAAGGGGGGGTTGATGTGCAAGGGAAGGGGCGGTTGATGTGCAAGGGAAGAGGGGGTTGATGTGCAAGGGAAGGGGGGTTGATGTGGAAGGGAAGGGGGGTTGATGTGCAAGGGAAGGGGGGTGGTTGATGTGCAAGGGGGGGTTGATGTGGAAGGAGGAGTTGATGTGCAAGGGAAGGGGGGTGGTTGATGTGGAAGGAGGGGTTGATGTGCAAGGGAAGGGGGGTGGTTGATGTGGAAGGAGGGGGTGATGTGCAAGGGGGGTGATATGCAAGGGAAGGGGGGTGGTTGATGTGCAAGGGGGGGTTGATGTTCAAGGGGGGTTGATGTGCAAGGGGGGGTGATGTGCAAGGGGGGGGGTTGATGTGCAAGGGGGGGGTGATGTGCAAGGGGGGGTTGATGTGCAAGGGGGGTGATATGCAAGGGAAGGGGGGTGGTTGATGTGCAAGGGGGGGTTGATGTTCAAGGGGGGGTTGATGTGAAAGGGAAGGGGGGGTTGATGTGAAAGGGAAGGGGGGGTTGATGTGCAAGGGGGGGGGTGATGTGCAAGGGGGGGGGTGATGTGCAAGGGGGGGGGGGGTTGATGTGCAAGGGGGGGTTGATGTGCAAGGGGGGTTGATGTGCAAGGGAAGGGGGGGTTGATGTGCAAGGGGGGTGGTTGATGTGCAAGGGAAGAGGGGGTTGATGTGCAAGGGAAGGGGGGTTCATGTGGAAGGGGGGGTTGATGTGCAAGGGAAGGGGGGTGGTTGATGTGCAAGGGGGGTTGATGTGGAAGGAGGGGTTGATGTGCAAGGGAAGGGGGGTGGTTGATGTGCAAGGGGGGATGATGTGCAAGGGAAGGGGGGTTGATGTGCAAGGGAAGGGGGGTTGATGTGCAAGGGAAGGGGGGTTGATGTGCAAGGGAAGGGGGGTTGATGTGCAAGGGGGGTGATATGCAAGGGAAGGGGGGTGGTTGATGTGCAAGGGGGGGTTGATGTGCAAGGGGGGTGATATGCAAGGGAAGGGGGTGGTTGATGTGCAAGGGGGGGTTGATGTTCAAGGGGGGGTGATGTGCAAGGGAACAGGGGGTTGATGTGCAAGGGGGGGGTGATGTGAGGTGCAGGGGGGGGGATGTGTAGGGGGCACCCAGATAGGCACTTGTCCCTCTTTGTTGGAAGTGCTGCTGTTATTCTCCTTTCTGGAGTCAGTCCTTGAGCTCAGGACCCAGCATGGGCACCTGTTTAAGGGCCTGTAGCAGGGCAGAGGAGTCCATGGGGGACACGTCTGGTGAGGGGAACTGCTGAGACCTGAGTGTGTCTGGACTCAAATACCCTGAGTGGGCAGAGGCAGAGTGAGACAGCCCAGGGTACAGCATGGGCAAGGTTCCTGGATACCAGCACTTTTCCAGCATGGGGAAGTAGGCAGAGGCAGAGGGTGGTATTAGGTAAAAGGGAAGGCAGACAGGGGGGTGAGGCTGGTAAGAACTCATTGCCGGTGGGTCGCTGCTGCTGAATCGGGCCTCCTCGGTGGCCTCCATTCTGGGTCTTTTTGTCGGTGTCTCCTCTTTCATTTAACTTTTGTCATCTTTGTACAGAACTCTGTAAATTGTTAGCTTCATTACAACATTCATATGTTATTTTCCCCCTTTGTTATAGTACCTGCAGTTGACCATCCAGGCCCTCCAAGAAGATCTTCGAACTCAGAGGGACCTTAACCACCTTCTACATCAACGTGACGTCCAAAGCCATCAATTCCAGATTGTCCACTTGTAGTGTATAATGGCATTGTCTAAAGAGCTCTGCATGTTTTTTTTATTGGATAATGTGTATCTCAGAAGTTAACTTTTGGGTGGCAGGACAACAAATGTCCATGATATAAATGTCCAGCGTGAGACACTTGGAGAATTTGCAACCTTATATCCCATGCTTCGCTTGCATGCACGTAAATTCTTTGAATACAGTATATGTGAATGTCTATAACAACATTTGATTATATTGTTAAAAAAATAGAGGGAAAAATTACTCCTGTTCAGACTAATTTATCGATGGCAAGCATATTCGAATAAAACTCCCAGCAAAGTCAGGGTCAATGTTCTACAATTACTGTACAAACATTTTCTTTCGATAGTTTTGCAAGCTGTTGCTGATGCCAAATGTCGTTTTATTGCGATTGACGTCGGAGCATATGGGAAGCAAAGCGATGGTGGTGTGTTCAGAGCATCCTCACCGCTCAAGTTAATCGAACAAAAAAAACTTGTGTTTCCAGCTGACAAAACATTGCCATCAAGTAACCGGGACAAGATGCCTCATGTACTCGTAGCAGATGAGGCCTACCCGTTGCTGAAGTACCTCATGAAGCCGTATCCTAGAAAATCGTTATCAAAAGAGGCCGAAATTTACAACTACAGACTAGGGCTCAACGTTGTGTTGAATGTGCATTCGGTATCATGTCAGGAAAATGGAGAATACTCTTAAAATCTATAGAAACATCTGTGCCAAATGCCAAACATATTGGGAAATGTGTCACTGTACTTCACAATGTGGTCATCGATTTAGAAGGGTCTGTTGATTCTTCTGTTATCGATTCTGAAGATGTAATTACTTGTTCTCTCCGTCGAAATAAAGCTAATAATGTAACAGGGAAAATGGCAAAATGTATCCGAGATTCGTTCAAAGATTACTTCAATGCCGAGGGAGCAGTGCCATGGCAAAATGATGTGTAATAAAATACATTTCCATGTGAAAGTCAGGGAGGGGGGGCGTGAAAGGCATGGAGGGGGGGCGTGAAAGGCAGGGAGGGGGGGCGTGAAAGGCAAGGAGGGGGGTGGGGGCGTGAAAGGCAGGGAGGGGGTGGGGGCGTGAAAGGCAGGGAGGGGGGTGGGGGCGTGAAAGGCAGGGAGGGGGGGGACGACGGGTGCGTTAAAGGCAGGGAGGGGACGGGGCGTGAAAGGCATGGAGGGGGGGCGTGAAAGGCAGGGAGGGGGGGCGTGAAAGGCAAGGAGGGGGGTGGGGGCGTGAAAGGCAGGGAGGGGGGTGGGGGCGTGAAAGGCAGGGAGGGGGGTGGGGGCGTGAAAGCCAGGGAGGGGGTGGGGGCGTGAAAGGCAGGGAGGGGGTGGGGGCGTGAAAGGGAGGGGGGTGGGGGCGTGAAAGGCAGGGAGGGGGGGGGACGGGTGCGTTAAAGGCAGGGAGGGGACGGGGCGTGAAAGGCAGGGAGGGGACGGGGGCGTGAAAGGCAGGGAGGGGGGGGCGTTAAAGGCAGGGAGGGGACGGGGGCGATAAAGGCAGGCAGGGGACGGGGGCGTAAAAGGCAGGGAGGGGATGGGGGCGTGAAAGGCAGGGAGGGGACGGGGGCGTGAAAGGCAGGGAGGGGACGGGGGCGTGAAAGGCAGGGAGGGGGGCGTGAAAGGCGGGGAGGGGGCGTGAAAGGCAGGGAGGGGGGCGTGAAAGGCAGGGAGGGGACGGGGGGCGTGAAAAGAAGGGAGGGGGGGTGGGGGCGTGAAAGGCAGGGGGGGCGTGAAAGGCAGGGTGGGGGGTGGAAAAGCAGGGAGGGGGTGGGGGCGTGAAAGGCAGGGAGGGGGATGGAAAGGCAGGGAGGGGGCGTGAAAGGCAGGAGGGGGGTGGGGGTGGAAAGGCAGGGAGGGGGGTGGAAAGGCAGGGAGGGGGGTAGGGGCGTGAAAGGCAGGGATGGGGGTAGGGGCGTGAAAGGCAGGGAGGGGGGTGGAAAGGCAGGGAGGGGGGTAGGGGCGTGAAAGGCAGGGAGGGGGGTGGGGGCGTGAAAGGCAGGGAGGGGGGTGGGGGTGTGAAAGGCAGGGAGGGGGGTGTGAAAGGCAGGGAGGGGGGGCGTGAAAGGCAGGGAGGGGGGGGCGTGAAAGCAGGGAGGTGGGGCGTGAAAGGCAGGGAAGGGGTTGGGGGCGTGGAAGGCAGGGAGGGGGGTGGGGGCGTGAAAGGCAGGGAGGGGGGCATGAAAGGCAGGGAGGGGGCGTGAAAGGCAGGGAGGGGGCGTGAAAGGCAGGGAGGGGGCGAGAAATCGTGCAATCCACGACTGTATCCGCCTCTCCGAGCGTCTGAAAGCAATCCAGCGTTCCTGGTGTGTGGCTGAAGAGGTGAGGGACTCCCTCCTCTCAAACGGAAAAGAAGAGCAAAAAATTGAGTTGGAACATACCTATCATACAGGGATGAGAGAGAGAGACAGAGAATGAGAGAGAGACAGAGAATGAGAGAGAGACAGAGAATGAGAGAGAGACAGAGAATGAGAGAGAGAGACAGAGAATGAGAGAGAGACACAGAGAGAGAGACAGAGAATGAGAGAGAGACAGAGAGAGGGACATAGGGAGAGAGAGACACAGAGAGAGAGAGACAGACACACAGAGAGAGAGAGAGAGAGAGAGAGACAAAAGTAATATACTGTATAACCATTATACCGTACCCCCTAGTATTCGTGTAATCATTGTCCCACACCCCCTATTACTCACGCTTTGGCAATACTGAAATGTTCTTTTGACATGCCAATCAAGCTGATTTGATTTGAGAGACACAGAGACACACACAGAGACACAGAGAGAGACAGAGATACAGAGACACACACAGAGACACACAGAGAGAAACAGAGACACACAGAGAGAGACAGAGACACACAGAGAGAAACAGAGACACACAGAGAGAAACAGAGACACACAGAGAGACAGAGACACAGAGAGGCAGAGACACAGAGAGACACACAGAGAGAGACAGAGACACACAGAGAGAGACAGAGACACACAGAGAGAGACAGAGACACAGAGAGAGAGAGAGAGACACAGAGAGACACACAGAGAGACAGAGACACACAGAGACACACAGAGAGAGACAGAGACACACAGAGAGAGACAGAGACACACAGAGAGAGACAGAGACACAGAGAGACACACAGTGAGAGACAGAGACACACAGAGAGAGACAGAGACACACAGAGAGAGACAGAGACACAGAGAGAGACAGAGACACAGAGAGAGAGAGAGAGAGACACGGGCCTATTTAGTAAGCGTCGATAAGGCTGCGTCTATAGTATTTCAGACGGAGGGAAGGCACACACGCTGCAATACACTTGCTGAAGCCTGAGCTTTTTATGGCTTTGCAGGGTATGCAGCGGGTGCGATTGGGGGCGTGGCAATAAATATATGGAGGCGTGGCAATGACATTCCGGCGCGGACGTCACTTCCCTACCTCACATCCCGATCCACCGGCATTTTTTCAGATGCAGCATCTGAAGCACTGTGCAGACAAGAAGAAAAATGCACACAATGCGCACCAGAGATTAAAATATAGTAAATTATTTATTAATAAAACAAGAAATAACCGAGGGGGATCCAAACCCACCTCAGTACTTTCTTCTCGTTGCTATTGCCACACTATACGTCCTGACGCCGGAAGGGAAGTTGGTACGCGACCAAGACGAGACACCGGATTTACAGTGGAACCACAACATACCACAGATTGCCGGAGGACCACACTGCGAGGGGCGCAGCCTATCGAGTTTCCCGGTCATCGTCCAAACTCTGGAGCTGCGGATTGACCACCGGATTACCACGGAGCACGAGCCTGTCTCACACAATGCTTTTACCAAACGGATGTTTGTGAGTTTGCTATTTTTATCTTGTCCAGGAAATGAAATTGTTAAACCGAATTTACACATGGAGCGGGCGCTTTCTCTTCTTTTTTTTTGTTTAGATATCTATCGAGGAGGTGGTTGTTTCCCTGAAGAGAGCTGCCAGGGCTCCAGAGGATGCCCGAATTGGATCCTTTTATGATTGAGTTATAACATAGCTATTAGAGCTAGGTTTCTGGATTTTTATTGTGTTTAGGCATAGTGTTTATTATTATTTTATTACAGCTACTTTTTAGTAATTGCACTGTTATTAATTCTGACCACTAATTCTCACTGCCATTATAATCTCTCTCTAGCCACAACCAAATTGCTATATCAGCTATATTATTTATTGGTTATACCAGGGGAGCACAAAATTTTGCAGCTCGCCCCCCTGCCTTCCCTCTGCTGGTGCTCGCGCCCCCCCTTACCTTGATGCGGCGTCACGTGACCTGCAGCGGCATTTGACGAGGGTGACGTCACATGACCCCGCGGCATAATTTAACATACTGTGCTATATGTATGCACACACAGCTGTCTTTTACACATACAAATACTGTTTTTCCATCCCTATACACCAATAGGGACCACAAAGTATCCACACACACTTTTAGTTGTGCTACAAACTCTCACATTTCCACACCCACCCACACCATTTATATCCACTCCCACTCCACACACACCTTTTGTAAAGCACTGTATATACTGTGGGCTCTCCATTCATTTTCATTCACACTGATACACATACACACTCTTTCATCACTTGCTTTCAGGAACCTTTTGACACCTCTAGGCATAAAACACATCCACACTGGGGGAAGGACCAGCACAGATAACATTCCAAGAGACACTGTTTTTAAGTATACCTTTTGCTTGCTTCATTCATTGTAACATCGCCGGAAGAAGAGATCAGTGTATCTCGAAAGCTCGCTCAAATAAAAGCATTTCGTTAGCCACAGAACGGTATCATCTATTTATTTTTTGATTATTGAAGCTCGGCTAACACGGTACTGATACCTCTATATATATTGCGCACTCACACACACATATAACGTTTTATCCAACTTTTTCATTTATCATTTGTAGAGAAAATGAACAATGCCGCCAGAAGTGCTATTTTTCAAAATGTAACATCTCTACTAATTAGTGTAAAATGATACTTCATATAAAGCAGGTTATGGGACCCAGTATAAAATGACCTTCATGTAGCTTATCACATCCCAGTATATGGATACCTTCTATTATCACAAGCTGCTAACATGTGACAGGGCTCAGAGTCTGAGCCCAGAATGTGACATACTGAACATTCTCATTCTAAATTTCAAAAAATATTGTGTTGATTTCTGACCTGACTGCCGTGGTTACAGCTCAACCACTCAGTTCTACTGTGTGTCACCACTTTCTGCCACAACCAGCTGACGGTGGATCTGCAAGGAGTTCAACGCTCATTGGCATCACATCTGTGGCTTGGTTGACGTATCTTTTCTCCAGCTTTTTATTGTATTGTTTTTAAATAGATTATATTTATTTAGTTGAATAGATATTTATTTAGTTGAATAGATATTTATTTAGTTTAATAGATTATATTTCTAAGTTTAATAAATTATATTTCTTAGTTGAATAAGTTATATTTGTTAGTTTAATAAATTATATTTCTTAGTTTAATAAGTTATATTTGTTAGTTAATAGATTATATTTGTTAGCACAGTAGATTATATTTACTAGTATTTAAGTCTCCCCCTCAGTGCCCCATTAGGACCCGTGCGCATATTTCACATCTTTTCGGAGTCGCTTATTTTTTAGACCCTCGGAGCCGAAACCTAAAGCTAAGAAAGTTCGGATCAAGAGGAGCCGCACAGCTTAAAGACAGAACATTTCCAAGGGAGATGGAGACAATTTGGGTAAGATCTGATTAAAGGACAACCTTTGAGGAAGGAAAGGGTGACGGGGGAGTCTAAGAGGGGGGTGAGAGAGCAAGGTGGTGTGTCAGATTGGGGCAGAGCAAGAGAACGCAAAAATGATGGGGAGTTGCTGCAAACCAAAAAAAAAACAATAAGTAGTGATACTTTTACCGGTGCCCCTTAGTCTCAGGGAAGACCGGCATTTCGTCCAATGGATACAATATGATTGATGGGAAAGGGCACACGGATTTGAATAAAAAAAGATAATTTATTGTGCCACAGACTACAATGTTTCGGCTGCTGGCCTTTCTTTGCTGGATTTAGTGGGTTTAGCCACTTTACCTGAGAAAGACCAGCAGGCCGAAATGTTGTTGTCTATGGCAGTGCAAGAGAAAACAGGTTGGGGGGGGGGGGTGGGTTCTCGCAAAGTCGCCGACCCATGGGTGAGTGTCTCCGGTGGAAACTAGTCCTGGACCCCGGGAAAGCTGTCTGTGGCCCATACAAGCTGAGTAACATGTAGAAAGGACACATGTATGTTCAGAATGAGTTAGCATGGTATTTTGAGAGGCACCATAGCAGGTCAGTGCAAGTCAGTGCAGAGCACTGCAAGGTCAGTCAATATGAGGAAGGGTCCGATGGAGGAGTTGGAGGGTCCCAGAATATCTCTTAAAGCAGGGGTGCGCAAATCGAGGGGCACGACATTTTCTTGGGAGGAGGGGCTCGGCGCTTACAGAGGCCCCTCGCTCTTCCCCACAGCATTTAAATTAAATGCCGGAGATCGCGCGCAAGGCCTCTGTAAGTTCCCTTTCCTTGTCTCCGGCGGCTTCTGGCGACAGCAACGTGGCGTCACATGATATGGCATTGCCATAGCAACGTGATATCACATGACGTCGTTACATCAGAATGTCGGAGACAAGGTGGGGAAGGTGGAGGGGGGAGCAGGGGGAAAAGGTTGTGCAACCCTGTCTTAAAGCATTGTCCTGCATACAGATCAGAGGCCAAGAATGGATATGGATATCCGATGTGAAGCCGGAAATAAGACAGAAAAGACCGTTTCGGGGGAAGAAGGTGAGTGATGAAATAGCCGTCACTGTGTAACTCTTCCAATTACTTGCAACTTCATGCAGAGAAATAGCAACGCTTGTTTTTAACGTGCTAAGCGCCTAATGGGGAATTCAACTGCTGAGAGGTTAAGGGAGTTACTCACCAAACTCAGCGACGTTTCTGTGTCTCTGTGATAACTCCCCCAGGACATGCCTGAAAACCAGAGGTAACTCAATGTATTTTTGATAAATAGAAACATGACCTTCTGGGGAGGGGTATATAATGGCTACTGGGCCTGGTGAGGTGGGTATAACGGGTACTGGGCCTTGGGAGGGTTGTATAACTGGGTACTGGGCCTGGGGAGGTGGGTATAACGGGTATTTGCCCTGTGGAGGGCGGTATAACGTGGTATTGGGGATGGGGTATAAGTGGCACAGGAGCTCTTGCGATACAGAGTATCACTGTCCCTGGTTACAAACACGTCATGTCTCCTGCAGATCAGGACACGCACGAAGGTGGTGCCCTTTGTGCCACCAGACGACGAGGCGGGCTACGAGGCGGACGACGAGGCATACGACAAAGCGGGCGTCAAGTGGAACAATGAGGTGGGCTACAAGGCGGCCGATGACGCAGACGTGGTGTACGATGACCATGGAGCATACGACAGGTGTGGCCGGATCTGCTGCTTCACCTTTTTTAGGCGGAGAAGACCCCGGGAGCAGGTAGGAGAATACGAGAGGTGCGGACAGATCTGCTGCTTCACCTTTTTTAGGCGGAGAAGAAGCCAGGAGCAGGTAGCAGAGGAGCCAGGGCGTAGATACAGGGGTATTCTAGGGGCCCTGAGAAGTTGGTTTGACCGCAGGAGAGGCAGATAAGATCAGGAAGGCTGCGGGAGGGGCAGGTACTAGAGGGAGATAGGGATGTTGGGCGTGAGAGGGTGAGAGAGAACAAGGAGCAGGGCCGGAGCACGGGTTTCATGCGCCCGAGGCGAAACTTAAAATTTGTGCCCCAGTTGTATAAAAAATAATAAGATAAATAAAATAATAAAATAAACAGTGGCGTAGCTATCGGGGCTGCAGGGGGTGCGACCGCACCCCAGCGCGACACAAAATAAAAATAAAAGGGCGCCAAAATACTGGATAAAAAAAAGAATAATTTAAAAAAAAAGATAAATAAATTAGAAATAATAAGAGGAAAAAATAATAATGATTATTAATGCGCCCCTAGGACCTCTGCGCGCTAGGCGACCGCCTAATGGACGGCCGGCCCTGCGAGGTATGCGGGAGGAAAAGGGGCGAATGGGATAGATATGCAGGGGGATGGGGGAGCAGGTGAGTTATACACAGGGGCACAAGGGCCCCATCACCCGCATCTCTATATACTGAGTGTGCCCCTGTGTATAACAACGCTGATCTGTGCTGCTCCATCTGATCTCACTGCGCAGTGATCCAGGGACCATCCGATCGCCATTTAATGGGGTCAGGAAGGAATTTTTTTCCCCCATTGCACAGCAGGGGTTATGTTTCGCCTTCCTCTGGATCACAGCAACAAACTGCCCTTTGTGCATGAATTATCAGTGAGATCTTTATACACCCTGCATTGGTCTTCACCCCTTCGCTGCCGGAGGGGCCTGCAGTGCATTGCTCTGCGTGTTACTATATCGCTCCGCAATGTGCTGCAGGCCCCTCCCAGCAAAGAGATTAATTATTTAAATAAAATACTCTCTTTAATCAAACCTATGTGTAGTGTCTTTTCTATCCGTTGTATCTATTGCTAACAGCTCAGTGATTCTTCCCCAGGACGCTGCACTAGTGTCACGCTGCCAAGCCCGGGTGTGAGGGAGATTTATAGGGTCACATATACACTTCTGCCAAAACACGAGTGCAAACAGGAAGCCCCTCTGATCTCATATCTTTTATTACACAAAACGGTATCTAAAAAGGTAAAAAGAACATACATGGGATTCTGCTACAAATATCTCTCTAATTACAAACCAATTAGCAAATCATTCAGATTAGAGTCGAGCGAAAAGAAAGGGTTAAGTATCTCAGGTACAGTATATGCAGTGTAGGCTGTGTTGCAGCATTACATGCAGGGGACAACGTTTAGGGGATATAAGTAATGCTGATCTCAGAGCTGACCGGCTGACCTGCTCTACCGCCTGACCTGCTCTACTTGCTGAACGGCTGACCTGCTCTTCTGGCTGACCGGCTGACCTGCTCTACTGGCTGACCGGCTTCTCTTCTTTCAGCTAAATGACCTGAATTGTGGCCCCTGTATCTCCCAATTAAACGTTTTATTGGCATATTCTTGTTTGACTCGTTCTATACAGACATTTTTTATATATTCATTGTGGGATTTGATAACATCTGTCAGATCTCTCAGAATATCACATTCTGTACGTTTGTGTTGAAGATTTTTCCATTCTCAATTTACTTAATATTAGTTTTTGGCATCAATTATTTATATCGAGTCCAAAATACCTTTATACAGAATGCTGTTCCCTTTAGCCCACAAATGCTGCTTCATTAAAGCCCATGGGTGGCACTCTATGCATTCTCAAACTTTTAGGCAACATCCCTAATTTCCAAAAGTGGGATTAAATCTGTGCATATTTAAATGGTTAATTTTCTTACTCAGACTACTAAATCCCTCCCCAAATATATCCGTTTCACATAAAAGTGTGTGCGCTTCTCCTTCCGCCTAACTGGCACGTCGTCCTTACGGGCGCCACTCCGTGTAACTCCACGCTGCCCTCCAGTGGCAAAAGAAATAAGATACATTTACTGTACTCGTCTGGCAGCTGATCCCGTATAAGGTGGGTAACTCTGTATTAGGGGTCTTGGTAGACTATATTTTATACTTATGTCGGATAGATGAGGAATTAATATTCCTAACGGGTTATTGTGAGAGGCCTTAGATCTTATCCTATATGCACGCAGCCCTCGCCTCTCTGACCTTGAACACATACTTCAATCTGATTTTTTGAGACTTGAAACTGGATTTCCTAAAACAAACTGATTTTAAACACTGACAAGACTGTAACAATGGTATTTGGGACCAGAGCTAAATTGCTAACGCTTCCAATGACAGAGCTTCAGATAAAAACCAACTCTAATACCATCCTAGCCCCTGTTACTGGTTTGAAATATCTGGGCATATAGTTCAACTCCCATTTAACATTTGGGTTGCACATTGATACCCTGACATCCAAATCCTATGCCAAACTTGGTGTACTTTATAGCAGGGGTGGGGAACCTTTTTTCTGCCAAGGGCCATTTGGATATTTATAACATCATTCGCGGGCCATACAAAATGATCAACTTAAAAATTAGCCTGCTATATTTGGTCAAACATTCAATTAACTGGAACTGCTTCTCTTTGGTGAGGCGTGTGATGTTAGCTGGTATTGATGATGTTGCAACTCGCAACTGGTTTTCCAGGTTTGGATGACTGACTGACTGACACTTGTGTGACTGACTGACTGACTGACACTTGTGTGACTGACTGGCACTTGTGTGACTGACTGACAGACTGACTGACACTTGGGTGACTGACTGACTGACACTTGGGTGACTGACTGACTGACACGAGTGACTGACTGACTGACACTTGTGTGACTGACTGACTGACACTTGTGTGACTGACTGACTGACACTTGGGTGACTGATTGACTGGCACTTGTGTGACTGACTGACACTTGTGTGACTGACTGACTGACACTTGGGTGACTGACTGACTGACTGACACTTGTGTGACTGACTGACTGACACTTGGGTGACTGACTGCCACTTGGGTGACTGACTGACACTTGTGTGACTGACTGACTGACTGACACTTGGGTGACTGACTGACTGACACTTGTGTGACTGACTGACTGACTGACACTTGTGTGACTGATTGACTGACACTTGGGTGACTGACTGACACTTGGGTGACTGACTGACTGACTGACACTTGGGTGACTGACTGATTGACACTTGGGTGACTGACTGACACTTGGGTGGTGGGTGACTACTGTATGACTGATTGTGGGTTGGTGTCTGTATTCTCTCACACACACAAATCGGAGCAGGGGGGGTGGGAAATCACACACTCTCAGACCCTCTCACTCATACACACTCTCTCACTCACTTTCAGACACTCTCTAAACAAGAATGACAATCAGCTGCAAGAAGTGGCAATTTGAGATGCATGAGGGACGGTCTGACAGCTTAGATCACACTGAGTCATTTTATGGGGCACAGATCATTGGGGGGGGTGGTGTCTGCAAAAGTTAATCATACAACATGTATTGAAGTCAAGGAGACCAATGATGCTGGGATTAGGCATCAGGCCTTGTGGTGTCCCATGGCCCTCCTGCCCTTCCCCTGTCAGGGCCCTGCATAGCTCCCTCTCCTCTTACACTGCGGCACTGCGGAGCAGGTGCTCTCCTCCGCAGCTGCTGCCCGGTGTGGGGAGGAGGAGAGACGGTAGTGAGGTGTTTCTCCCTCCGCAGACTCGTTCTTCTATCCCCCAAGCCTCTTATACCCCCTCCCCCCCATCCCCCAAGCCCCACTCCTCTTATACCCTGTCCCCCCCGGAGCGCTGCTTACCTGAGCCGCTCTGGTGATACTCAGGTCCTTCATCACCTCAGGCGGCTGCTGCCACACACAGATAGTGACACACACACACAGTGACACACACAGTGACAGTGACACACACACACACACACAGAGACAGTGAGACACACAGAGACAGTGAGACACACACACACAGACAGTGACACACACACACACACGCAGTGACACACACACAGTGACACACAGTGACACACACACAATAAGCCCACCTCTGCAAACACACTAAAAAATAAGGCCTTTCCCCCCTTGGGGTGGGTAAGGTGTCTGGGAGGGGCTATAAGGGGGCATGTGGGTTACCTGGGGCCCGTGGATGGGCTGCTGGAGCTGCATAGGTAGCCAGTGCAGATGAGACTGGCAGGGGCGGAGCCTAAAGGGAGGGACACAGGGGCGGAGCCTAAGGAGCCCGGCATTACTGGAGGAGAGAAGGGAGGGGGGCAGTGCTGAGGGAAGGGGAGGCCCGGCATTACTGGAGGAGAGAAGGGAGGGGGGCAGTGCTGCGGGAAGGGGAGGCCCGGCATTACTGGAGGAGAGAAGGGAGGGGGGCAGTGCTGAGGGAAGGGGAGGCCCGGCATTACTGGAGGAGAGAAGGGAGGGGGGCAGTGCTGAGGGAAGTGGAGGGCCCAGCATTACTGGAGGAGAGAAGGGAGGGGGGCAGTGCTGAGGGAAGGGGAGGCCCGGCATTACTGGAGGAGAGAAGGGAGGGGGGCAGTGCTGAGGGAAGGGGAGGCCCGGCATTACTGGAGGAGAGAAGGGAGGGGGGCGGTGCTGAGGGAAGGGGAGGCCCGGCATTACTGGAGGAGAGAAGGGAGGGGGGCAGTGCTGAGGGAAGGGGAGGCCCGGCATTACTGGAGGAGAGAAGGGAGGGGGGCAGTGCTGAGGGAAGGGGAGGCCCGGCATTACTGGAGGAGAGAAGGGAGGGGGGCAGTGCTGAGGGAAGGGGAGGCCCGGCATTACTGGAGGAGAGAAGGGAGGGGGGCAGTGCTGAGGGAAGGGGAGGCCCGGCATTACTGGAGGAGAGAAGGAAGGGGGGCAGTGCTGAGGGAAGTGGAGGGCCCAGCATTACTGGAGGAGAGAAGGGAGGGGGGGCAGTGCCGAGGGAAGGGGAGGCCCGGCATTACTGGAGGAGAGAAGGGAGGGGGCAGTGCTGAGGGAAGGGGAGGGCCCGGCATTACTGGAGGAGAGAAGGGAGGGGGGCAGTGCTGAGGGAAGGGGAGGCCCGGCATTACTGGGGGAGAGAAGGGAGGGGGGCAGTGCCGAGGGAAGGGGAGGCCCGGCATTACTGGAGGAGAGAAGGGAGGGGGCAGTGCTGAGGGAAGGGGAGGGCCCGGCATTACTGGAGGAGAGAAGGGAGGGGGGCAGTGCTGAGGGAAGGGGAGGCCCGGCATTACTGGAGGAGAGAAGGGAGGGGGGCAGTGCTGAGGGAAGGGGAGGCCCGGCATTACTGGAGGAGAGAAGGGAGGGGGGCAGTGCTGAGGGAAGGGGAGGCCCGGCATTACTGGAGGAGAGAAGGGAGAGGTGCAGTGCTGAGGGAAGGGGAGGCCCGGCATTACTGGAGGAGAGAAGGGAGGGGGGCGGTGCTGAGGGAAGGGGAGGCCCGGCATTACTGGAGGAGATAAGGGAGGGGGGCAGTGCTGAGGGAAGGGGAGGCCCGGCATTACTGGAGGAGAGAAGGGAGGGGGGCGGTGCTGAGGGAAGAGGAGGCCCGGCAATACTGGAGGAGAGAAGGGAGGGGGGCAGTGCTGAGGGAAGGGGAGGCCCGGCATTACTGGAGGAGAGAAGGGAGGGGGGCAGTGCTGAGGGAAGGGGAGGCCCGGCATTACTGGAGGAGAGAAGGGAGGGGGGCAGTGCTGAGGGAAGGGGAGGCCCGGCTTGCACCCTACACTTGCTCCATGTATGAATAGGTGGGCCAAAAAACAAATCTTGGCAGAGTGACAGCACGGGCAGCCAATCAGGAGAGGGGGAGTTTTTTTTGTTTAAACCATTCTTGCAGGCTTGCTTCCCGGGGGCCGGACCAAATGATTTTCGCGGGCCGGACGTTCCCCACCCCTGCTTTATAGGAACAAATACTCCCTAAGGCCCTCATGCAGTATATAGAATAAGGGGAGTAAACCCCATGATGTTCGGTGCTCTAAAAAGTGTATATGTAGATATGGGTCAAATGCTGCACCTTGGTATACTTTGAAACTTGGTGGAAAAAAGAAAGAAAGTGATCCCACTGCAATCAATATATGAAGCGTTGAATATATAATTGAAGCAACAATTATGCAGACTTATAAACCTTAGGGGGGGGGGGCCGTTGTGCAGGGGTTCGTAAGGAGACAGGATGAGAAGCTTTGTTTAGAAACTCCTCTCCTGTACTCACGTATAAGCCAACCGATGCCTGCTGCCCTTAACCCGCCTGGTGTCTTCACTGCTTGCTCCGTTGAACTCCCGGCATTACTCCACGTGTGCGGCGCCTCCGAATGACGTCATCGCCGTCGCCAGCCTGGTGAGTCCGGGAAGATTACACAGGACGCATCACGAATGCCGGCTAACCCCGTGACTGCAAGGGGAGGGGGTATCGTGGCGTCTGCTCCGTAGTGCAGGGGATCCTTAGCGCGCCCCAGCCGTGAGGGTAGAATCAGCAAAATTGAAGAAAACTTCGGCGGTCACTGCAAACGAAGGAACTCAGCCATAGATGAATTAAAATCAATATTTATTCAAATCTTGGTGCTGGACATCACAGAGATTCACCTTCTCTGACGCGTTTCATTCCGTTAGGAACTTTATCTTTACTTTGATAAAGTTCCTAACGGAATGAAACGCTTCAATTTTGCCCTCATGCAGTAAGCAGCGATAAGACACTTATCACCAGCTTATCGCCAAAAAAGCCTACAGCGATTCAGTAAGCCCAGAGAAGCTGGCGATAAGAGCAAAAATTACAGGTTTTTTTGCCAAAAAAGAAATAAATAAATAAAAATTACAAATCGGCAGACGCGCGGTGATAAGCCACTTTTCGGCACTGATCGCCAGTTTTTCAAACACGCTCAATTCTATAAGCCCTGATCAGCTTATTGCGGCTGATCGCCACTTTAAAATTGCTGTTTCTTCTCCAAATTGTCCCACCACAAAAGTTGGCAAGAAGGTGGGGTGAAGCTGCGATGAAAATAAAATGCATGTGTCCCAGAGCTGATATCCATTAATATCAGCACCAGAGACCCCCGGCATGAATCCCATGCATAAAAAATGCATTTACAGGCAACTTCATTACCGCCAAGGCAATGAAGGGGGTTATATACCCGTGCCAGGCTTATTGCGGGTAGCGGGGGTGGGTGAAGGTGGTATTTGGCCCTGGGTGGGTATTTAGGCCTTGCCAGGGGGTTGCGGGATGACTTAACCTCTTCTTTACCTTAGCAGATAATACCGCTAAGGTAATGAAGGGGTTAATCCCTCCCGCTACCCCCCCCACCCGGTAGGCCTAAACACACTTCCTTGGGGCCAATACCCCATTCACCCACCCCCCACTACCCACAATAAACAAAAAATACACATAACAGCCTCACTATCCACTCCTAGGTCCCTAATAAACCATTACAATATTCATAAAACCATTATTTTTTTTACACACAGGATTAATACCGCAGTCCAGCAGGGGTCCCCGGTGGTCCAGATGGGTGTCCGCAGGTTCCACAGTTCACTCTGGGGGGTGCCCACCGGTGTCTGGGGGACTTCGGGTTGTCCCCGCTAGGCTCCGTGGGCCTCCAGGTGGTCCCCGCGGGTGTCCGTGGGCACCAATGGCATCCACGCGGTTGTCTGGGAGCTTTCAGGTGGTTCCCACAGGTGTCTAGGGGCCCTCGGGTGGTTCCCACAGGTGTCTAGGGGCCCTCGGGTGGTTCCCACGGGTGTCTGGGGGGCCCTCGGGTGGCCCTGTGGGTGCCTGGGGCCCCCACAGCTGTGGGGCCACCAGTTCTTCCCCGCAGGTGTCCTTCGTGGGTCCTCAGGTGGTCCCTGTGGGAGTCTGGGGGTCCTTGGGTTGTCCCCGTGGGTCCCCGCTGGCCTGCTGTACCAATCCTGTATTTAAAAAAACAAAAACATGGCCTACATTTACATCAATACAGCTCCCCCCACCCCACCAAACACATACAGTGCAGTAATGGGCAAAATAACTATTATCCAGACACGTGGTCATCTCTCCATCTTTACTATACAGACTTGCACAGACGATAGTTGCGAGCTGTGACTCCCAGACAGGCAGAAAGCTGCAGTGATACCCAGGGGGAGGGGGAGAGACCTCTGATTGCTTCCTCCTCTCCTGCAGCATCTCGCCCAGTGTATCATCCCATACAGGAGTCACAGCATGGGGGGGGGGGGATCCCATCCTATATGGCAGAGGAAGGATAGCAGTGCCTGTCCTACCCCTCCTTGTCACATGGGATTAGGGCTATGTTATTGAGTGAAGGGTTGTATGTTTGTATTAGTAGGGACAAGCAAGGCCGGAGCCAGGTGGGTTTCTCCTGCCTCTGTCCTCCCTGTCTCCTGACCCTTCCTGTAGCCGGACATACAGAATATGGATAACAGAAGGGGAAATAAAACTAAGAGGAGCCGGCAGGAGAAGGCCGTGTCATATCTATTCTTATTAAATAGTATTCTTCCCGAGCTGCACTCAGACCTCTCTCCCACACACCCACAGGACAGCCCACTAAATAGACACAGCCCCGCCCCCTATGATGTCAGCAGGACCTCCTCTCTGTCTAGGCCTGCACAGAGCCAGGGGCCTGCCTCTATCACAGAGGCGGGGCTTGGTGAGGGGGAAAAACCCATGGTCACTACTGGCGCCTGCCCTTACCAGGGCTTACTCCAGTAGTAGAAGGATAGGGTGACCAGATTTACAAAAGTAAAAACCGGGACACATTATAAATTTTTTTTATAAAACAAATGATATCACCAACTGCGCCCTTTCTCCTTTGTCTCTACCCCGCTCTGTCCCCCCTTCTCTCACACACACCCCTTTCTCTCTCCCTCCCCCCATATTCCTCTATTCTCGTTCTCCCCACCCCTACATTCTCATTCCACACTTCCCTGTCTCTCGCCCCCCTCCCCCACTCTCTCTCTACCCCCATTCTCTCTCTCTCTCTCTCCCGCCCCTCATTCGCTCTCTCTCCCCCCATTCTCTCTCCCTCACCTCATTCTCTCTCTCTCCCCCCCATTCTCTCTCTCTCCCCCCATTCTCTCTCCTCCCCTCTCTCTCACCCCTCTCTCTCTCTTCCCCCCACATTCTCTCGCTCTCTCCCCCCTCTCCTTTCTCTCTCCTCTCCTCTCCCCTCCCTCTCTCCCTCTCATTCTGTGT